>NW_006261964.1:2918855-3061181 GCF_000493195.1 Citrus x clementina | reverse complement strand
ATGATAAACTTTAAATTACTTATGTGTAGGAGGATTTCAACATAATACATATGTTACATTATGATTCAAAGAGTAACTGAATCTCATGATCATCCTAAAGAATTATGCAATGATCTTGAATATCCTTCTAAATCAAAATAATTAAACTCATTATTAGGCTATATGAATATTGCAAGAATCATAATCACTAGATATAAATATGTACAATCAAAAATATCATGGAAAGCAAATTTGGAAGAAAATCCTGAAAATATGGTAATTAAATATATATGCTCCTTTTAGATTATTATTTTTTTATGGTTTAAAAAAATAATGTTATGCTTTGACCCACTGTAATGATAAGAGTACAAGTAATGTTATGCTTAGTGATACATTAGTAAGTATTCCAGGTAAATATCTAAACTTAGTAAACATAGTATCCCTAATAAGAGTATTGTTAATGATATATATTTGTATCTCATTGGCTCTCAATTTATCCTCAACAGGCACATGATTAAGCATTTGCTAAGGACTTTCTCATTTTCGCATAATTATCAGAGAGATTGCAAGTAGACTTTTTAAACATTTAATTTTGAAAGGATGAGGCATTATGGCTTCAGCTTAAAATAATGAAGATGACCATTAATTTATTCTTCTTAATTGATTAAGAAAAAAGCATACATAAAGGAAGCAAGAAGATGAAACAACGAGGGATATATTAATTAAAATTTAAAAACATTAGAAGTAAGGTTGGAACAAGTTGTTTGTCGGGCCAGGAGAGATGAACTGAAACCTAGCCTAGATTTGGCAAGATCAAACTGCAGAAGATTGTCTTCCAGTTGGTATGCTCCGATCACAATCGAAGTCGTAGGGTTTACTCCACCATCCACAAATGCGAGGCACATTGCATGTTTCCCAACTCGCACCATCGAGTTTGCTCCAAAAATTTTCCACACGCGGTTAGTACCTGGCATATATAGATGAATCTCGGGCGCAGCTGCGTCAACATGCGTGCAGCCAATGAAGCTAGAGTTAAAGCACGCCCCAAACGGTGCCATTGGTTTAACTCTGGGGATGTTAGAGTACGATTTGATGAAGGTTTTAACAAAAGCTTTATAAATTGATGTTTCCAGGACTGTGTAAGGAAAAACGGTGCTGATCTTTGTTCCACCAAAACCTTCTTTGTTAATCGACAGCAAAGATTTGTTTAGTGGGACAACGTTGCCGCTTATCAGAATAGACTTTACTCCAATGAAGTATTCAGCTGAAGATTCGCCTTCGAAAGAAGCCCCGGCAGAACTCACAGGGTTTCGTATCAGCCGGGTGTAAATGAGAGACTTGGGGTCAATTCCAGGAAAAGAAACATCACCGAAGAAGACGGCACCGTTTGAACTCAAGCATATGGAAAATTTTCTGTCAAGTTTAAAAGCAGCAGCCGAGAGTTGAGAAGGAAGTGAAACTTTATTTCTTCCAAGGCCAGCCATGCCTTGGACACCACTAGCAAGACCTTCTAGAAGAAAGGTTGCTCCACAAGCAAATATAATGTTAGGTACTGGAACAACCTGACCCGGCTTACTGCCATCAGTTGATTGTATAGACACAACATCCGTGGCAAGCTCACCGAATGTGCTAACGTGTGATACAGTGTTGCCTGGGAAATGAGTACACGTGTTATTGTTGCAACCTGGCCCTTTGGGAAGGCAGGACTCGACACAAGATTCAGACCCAGCAATCTTGCACTGTGCCGAGCCACAACGGGCAGGTTTGTATGAAGACGAGACAAAGCCTTGCTCACAGTTAACCCAAAGAAACCCGCCACCAAGATCTAGGGTCAATTTTAATGGAACCAGAGGGGTTCTTTGCTGTATTTGTGTGAGGTATTGGAGCGTTGATGAATCTTTGGTAACCGGAACAACCAATGCTTTTGGTTTAAAAGATGTTTTGGCTTCGGAATGAGAGATGAAAAAGACAAGAGACAAGCAAAAGAAGAGGAAATTGTAAGCGAGAGCCATTTCGTTAATCGATTGGTAGGAGATATAACTGTGTGCGTGCATGCCTCCCTATTTATAGATGAATTCATTTGTCAAAATTTATGAAAATTATTCTTTTAAGGCACAGGTCGATTTAATTATCCGTATCGTATGATAATATCTATCAGTGCGTTCTGGATACGTCAACATCGGCATCTTTTAACTTAGACATTTAAAATTACAAGATTAGTGATGAACTTTCAAACTAGTTGGACTAAAGAAATTAGTATTAGCTTTTTCTTTTTAAGAACTACTAAAAAAATGTTTGACGCCCATAGGGAAAGAAATAAATAAACCACGTTGGTATAAGCAAAACAGAACGATTAGTACAGACAGTAGATAAAAATAAATAAGGTATAGTTAGCGAGGATATAGTGAGATTTATCTCTTAAAAAGGAAACTGCAACATAACGAGTAAGGGGGTAAATAATAATAATAATAATAAGAAGAAGAAGAAGAAGAAGAACAGCAATACCTGAAAATAGAGATCATAAGAATATAATTTTAGCAGAATCGATAACTAAAAGAACCATTCTCTAATTATAAATTTTCTAATCTCAATAAAACATGAAATCCGCACATTCAAATTATTATTCAAATATGCACTCTCACTTTTACCACTAATATAAGAAATAATTTTAATCTCTACATATGAAGATTTTGTCTCTGAGATTAATGATAAAGTTACAAATTGTTGTATAAAATAATGGGCAATTATCCACCGACCACTTTTTTTTGTATTTTTTTAAAAATACACAATTTTTAATTTTTTTTGTTGAACTCCACTCAAAATTATATTATTTTGCACATGTCCACTTCCGTCTTCAAACTATTAAGAGAACTAACGGAATATTGTGTAAATAACTTTTATACCCCCAAATGTAAAAGTACAATTATCTACCAACCACCTATTTTTTCTCATTTTTTGAAAAATACACAATTCTTAATTTTTTTTTTGGTTGAACTTCACTTGAAGTTATATTGTTTCCTATCCACTTTGTCTTCAAATAATGTCATTGTGAAATGATAATTTTACTCTTATGATGTCAGTAAAGTTCTAACAGTGTTATAACGGGAGTGGATCAATAAAAAAATATTAACTTCAGGTGGAGCGCTGCAAAAAATTTTTTTTTGCATATTTTTGAAAAATCTAGAAAAATCAAGTGGTCGATGGAAAATTACCCTAAAATAATTTTGTATAAACTACTGCGATAGGATTCAATTGGCTAAAACTAAATAGCTCTTGGTCCAAATAATTTATTTTTATTATTTTGTTATGTCACATTAGTAACTCTATTATTAAATATTTTTCATAATTTTTACCTCAACCAATCAATATTCAGTCATTTTATTTATTTTTTTCAACAATGATGACAGTAGTTATTATTAAGAAATCCAAGTTCACAAGTTGCGCAAATTCGGAATTTTTAAAACGACCTGCTTTCCAAATAATTAAGCAAATTATGTGTGAACATGATTATGTGCGTGAGTGAGTGAATTGGACAATATTTTTTGTCCTGTGACAACAGGCAAAGAGGACATATCTTTCCATGTTTAAAAGCATGTGTGGATAAGAAATTTACATAAAATAAAGGAAGAGTTTCTCATTTTCTGAATTTGTTTGACATACTTACCGAGACATTGGCAAGTGGACTTTCTGAATTTGTAATATTCTCATTTTCGCACTTAAAACTAGCTCATGTGTCAGAAGATTTATTCAAGCTCTACGTACATAGTGTGTGAGGTGTCATGAAATTCCAAACTGCATGTTCATCTAAGATGGGGCATTTTTTTAGCAAACCTGGTATCCATAATTTTATGGGTCTCTTTAAGTTATATTTAATCTAACTCAGAACCATTAAAGATAAGATAAAAAAAAGATATTGGCTAAGTATGACTCACTTGTCTGTTACTCATTTTTACATTATTTTTGTTAGTTATAAGTTACAATAAATACAAATTGAAGATAACCATAATTTATTTATTGTTAGATAAGTGATAGGATGTTCACACAGAAGTAGTCTATTAGCACGCACGTGTTTTGAATGACTTGCCAGTTACCAAGGCTGCTCCAGTTTTTCAATAACTATTATAAAATCAAAGAGATGTTACTAATATAGTTACCAGTTACTTTGAACATTGATCTCTAGATGACCCTAAGAGTGTACATCAATTTTATCCTTTCATGTCCTTTGCAGAAAAATAGCAGAGGATCCTCTAATATAATTAGTATTAGAAAGAAAGTGGCGCTAAATATATATATATATATATAGAGAGAGAGAGAAGTCATGGGCCTAACATGTATTTGAAAGTTTATTTTCGAGTTGAGTTTAGCCCTAGCCTCTTAAATAATATCATTAGTAAATTCGTCCACAACTCGCAAATGAGTTTCTTAAAATTCTTTTACACGACAAAAATATGTCACGTGATGAATTGATAGGAAAATAACATCGAGAGATTAGTTATTACATATACATATATAGATTTGAGGAACATTCGATTCTTGAGATGCGATATCTTTAAAAAAAGAGTAAAGCCCACGCCAGTATATATGTAATTATATTTCCAGCCTATTCTTGGAGTTTCCCCTTCCGCGTACGCATACGGAGGCATAATAGCTTATGCATAAAATAATCAAAATCGCACATGCTAACCACTAAGCAAGTGAGCTTTTTAATTTTTTATAATGCTGAGGGCATCGATTTTCTTTTTCTTAATTGTTTAGCGCAAATTGCAGCTTAATGTCGAACCAAAGTGGAATCAAACAACGAGTAAAAGCGGAAACGACCATTAATTTATCAATCTTGATAAAGAAATAGCATACAAAATGATGAAACAACGAGAGAGAGGTGATAAATTATTTATAGCCGTTAGCACCGAGCCACCGACGATGGCATACAATTTTAACCACAATTCTTACCAAACTCACACGTTAGCTAATAATTTTTTACCACACATTTTAACTTCCTACTTGATTTTTACTACAAGATTTTGCAACCCACCGACCATCATCGCCCACATTTTATTCTTTTCTCCCTTGCTTCGGCAAGAGTTACCCAAAAAAAAAAGGAAAAAAAAAACACTGCCGACCACCAGTGGACTTTCTCAAGATAGCTAGTTATCTTTGTCTTTTTTGAGGTTAAAATAAAATAGGGTAAAAGTCTATTTAGTTCCTGTATTTTAAGATTAGTGTCCATTTAGTTCCTATATTTTTAAAAATACCTCGAAACATCCATGTCGTTAAAGTATTGATACCCCTACCGTTACTTTTTATTTCTTTTGGTTTATTTTTACAATATTACCCTTTTATAATAATTTTTTTGTTTGGACATTAATAAAAATAAAATAATTAAATTACCAATTTAACCCTAAAAATAAAAAAATTATCTTAATTTTTAATTGTCAAAAATTGTATGCAAACTATCAAGTGTGCAAATGGTGCTTGCAAAAAAATTAATATAATTTTTTTTTATTTTTAGGGTTAAATTGGTAATTTAATTATTTTTATTTTTATTAATGTCCAAACCAAAAAATTATTATAAAAGGGTAATATTGTAAAAGTAAGCCAAAAGAAATAAAAAAAAATAATGGTAGGGTATCAATACTTTAACGGCAGTATGTTTCAAGTTATTTTTAAAAATAGGGGGACTAAATAGACATTAATCTTAAAATACATGGACTAAATAGGTTTTTACCCAATAAAATATAATTAAAGAAGTTCCAAATAATGAAACTATAAAGAAACTTCTCCCTCTTTTAAAATTAAAAGTTCAACTTTAGAGCAAATGCAGTAAGCGATAGCTAGAGCCTAAATCTGGTCGAATTAGAATAATTTGCATCACAGTTACGGATTGAATTGCTGAGTCAGTCGCGAAAATTTTATTCAGTGGAGGCAATTTAATTTGAACACTATAAAGTTGATTTTAAAGAGTAAAACAATAATTATCAGTAACTGCTAAGTAAGGTGAAGAGATCCTTAAACTTCATTAGGTGATGGAAACTATAATATGATCCAAAACTAACTTGAACCTAACCCTAAATTAGTTTGAAAAACAAAGAAATCAATTACAAAATTAAGAGATCGAACAATGGAGAAGTGAGATAATTACCTTCAGGCAATTGAAAAGTGAGAACAATGTAGATGTAAATTAAAGTACTTTTAATGTGCCAAGGTGGGCTAGTGAGATGATGGGGGATAAGCTTCATCGTCGAGAGGGAAACAACCCGGATCACCAGCCAAGGCCCCTATTTTTATTTTTATTTGCTGGAAATTTATCTGTTCTCGCCTATATTTTAAGCTAGCAAAAGCAAGACATTGTTAAAAGATCAATTTATAATAATTTAATTAGTAACTAAAATTATGTTCGGGCTTTTAATTAGGCAAAGCCCATGCATAATAGTTGTTGCCTTTATCTTGCTTTAAATTTTAGCACAAAAATGTCAAAAAAGTACTTTCAGCTTTATTCATTTACTTTTCCACCAATCTACTCCATATCACCAAGGACAAATTGCTCTTGAAAAAACTAATAGTTTTTCTTAATGTTTATCCACCGGCTCTCCTTTGTAAAAAGTACTTATTACTAAGGATAAATGAAGCTCTCGGAAATATCACGTCAGTAATGTTATTAGTTGTTGTCATATTTTTTTTTAAAGGGAGTGAATTGTTTTATTTCTGCACTATTTGATTTAACACTCTCATTTTAATTTAAGTATTAAATGAAAGATTTCATAACATATAAAATTATTCATTATTTCGTTATTATATCTTCCGATAAACTAATATTACATTAATTAAAACTTAAGTTAGAATTAGAATATTGAGATTTTAAATATTATTCTTTATACATAAAATTCGGAAACATAGAAAGTATATGTAGCACTCACACTCTCTTCTTCTTTTTTCTCTTTTTTAATTTATTCAATGTGCTCTAAGTTTCAACGGTCAAATATTTATAGAAAATGAGTTGAAAAGAAATAGAATCAACCACTACCGTTTAGAGATTTCTTCTATATTTGCGATATTTGTAATTTCAAGGTGTTGATTGGGTTTGCTCCCCAGTTCTATATTTGGCTCCACTGACAATGGAGTCCCCTTAAGTGACTTGACTAGGTTTGCTCCCCAGTTCGAGTCGCAGGAAAGTCGCCTTTGTTGGGAGAACATGTGTCTCCCGGTTCGAGCAGGGACTTCTAGTCTGGATTGTAGTACAGGTTTAAAGGTGTCTCCTACAGTTGGGGCCCTCTCCAGGATACTTCGTGGTTAAGACAAAAAAAATAAATTATATGTCATAATGACAATAAATTTGCCTGATAATTGTCTTAATTAACAAGCTTCAAAGTTATATCTTTAGGATCCTAATTTAATCCTTGTCTTTCTCTATGTGTGTTATTTCGTTTAAGAAAATTTTTCAATTTTTCAACCGTAATTTTGGTCGTAATATATTTTGGTTTTTTCAGTGAATGCGAATGATTTATCGTAGAGATGTATTTTATAATTTCTTCACAGTAGCGTATACCATAAATAATTAAGTCACCCCGAGTGCTTATTAAACAACAAAGCATATGGTTCTACAATATAATGCCACGTAGTTTTTGCGAGGTACATTGGTGAAATTAGAGCTGGCAAAATTTGACACGACCCGATTACCCGACACGAACACGACATAAATAAATGGGTATGAGTCGTCAAATTTAACACGATTATTAAATGGGTCGGGTCCGGGTCAACACGATTTTTTTCCGTGTCGGGTTTGGGTTAAAATTCTTGACCCATTTACCCGATCAATGACCCGATTATATTTTCTATTTTAAAATAATTTACATATTCTTATAATTAAAACTCAAATATTAGAGATGATTTTCTTTTTTTTTTTTATTCTTTAAAAGGGTGAATATAAACACAATGTTTTATTTATAAAATTTTACATACATTTAGAGCTTCAATAGTGTAAATGTGTAAAAATTGATAGACATGTATATTTTATAATATTGATATATAATATTATATATATATATATATAATTAAAACCTCAGTAGTGTACATGTGTAATATATTGGTAGATATGTATATTTTATAATATCGATAAATTATGTATGTATGTATGTATGGATGTATGTACATATGTATGTATGATAGTGTGTAAATATTTGATGTAACTTTTGTTTAATATATAGATATTAAACAGGTTATTGGGTAACCCGATTATTTTTCCGTGTCGGGTTTGGGTCTCAATATTTTGACACGATTATTAAATGAGTCGGGTTTGGGTCGACCTAAATTTGACACGACACGAAGCTGACACGACACGAACACGACCCGATGACCTGTTTTGCCGGCTCTAGGTGAAATCATTACAACTGTGGGTCCATGCTGTCCATGTCCCATTTATTGGTTCATTAATATCGACACCTCTTAAATGCATAACTAAGTGGATGTGAAGTTGAAGTTGGAGCACATTGTTCGCTGGAGGAGTAACGAATTGCTGAACCCAAGTCTCGAAGTAGCTATATCAAACTGAACAAGATTGTTGTCCAATTGATGCCCTCCAATAACAATTGAAGTCTTTGGCGTCACCCCTCCATCCACAAACCCTAGGCAAGACACATCGTTGCTGACCCGGACGATTGAATTTGCTCCGACGATGCTCCAGAGCACTTTGCTATTCTGCAAAACGAGATCGATTTGAGGCACAGATGGTCCAAGACGGGAGCTTCCAATGTCTCTGGAGTTAAAGCATGCCCCAAATGGCGCAACTGGAGCCACCCTGGTGACCTTCGTTGGCATGGCATTTACAAAAGCTTGAAGAAGAGCCTTGTAGATTGAAGTTTCCAGGGCGGTGTAAGGAACAGCAGCGCTGAACTTTGTTCCGCCAATGCCTTCACTGTCGATGGATAGCAAAGTTGTGTTTAATGGGATAGCTTTTCCGCCCACTTTAATGGATTTTACACCAATGAAGTATTCATTTGAAGGCGTGCCTAAGAAACCTCCTTCGGTGTTTACCTGGTTGATTAAAAGTGGTGTGTAAGTAAGAGATTTTGATACATCAACATTAGGGAGAAGTTCGTAAGGCCCGTCTCCGATAATGATGACACCATTAGAACGAGCTGAAGGGCTCAAGCAAATAGCGAATTTTCTATTCAAGCTGAAAGCAGCAGCAAGCTGTAATGGCAATGCGGTTTTGGTCCTTCCAAGAGCAGCAATACCCGTAACACCAGAGGCAAGGCCCTGCAAGACAAATTCTGAACCACAAAGGAAGATGAAATTAGGCACCGTAACACCTCTTCCGGGATTACGCCCGTTGGTAGATTGGACCGACACAACATCTATGCGTATGTCACCGATTGTGCCAGTGTTCGAGATGGGGTTATTTGAGAAATCGCCACATTTGCCGCCTCCGCAAGCTACGAGCCCAATAAGATTGCACTGAGCAGAGCCACAACGGGCTGTTTTATTGGTAGATGACACGTAGCCTTTCTCGCAATCAACCCAGAGCAAGTTGCCTCCGAGATGAACAACCAATTTTACAGGCACAAGAGGGGTTCTTTGCTTGATCTGTGTCACATATTGAAACACAGCTGCGTTTTTTAGTACCGGAAGAACGAGGGCCTTGGCGGAAAGATGTTTGGGCAATGGCTGGAGAAACGAAGATAAGAAGAAAACAGAGGAGAAGAAATTTGTATGAGAGAGCCATTTATGTGTGATTCTGATTGTAATATTCGGAAAGTTTATTTGTGCTTTTGTATCTCGGGGATGTGTTTTATTTATAGGATTTGAGCTTTGGCTTCATAGATAATTTCAAGACTACTGGAGGGCTAGTTGTGGTGTCCTGTTTCGTGGGTGGCCTGTTAAAAAATGTCAAGAATGGCAACTCAGCATAACAAGTAAGGGGGTCAAAAAAATAATAAGAAGATCAGCAATACCTGAAAATAGAGATTATAAGAATATAATTTTAGCAGAATCGATAACTAAAAGGAACATTCTCTAATTATAAAATTTCCAATCTCAATAAAACATGAAATCCGTACATTCAAATTATTATTCAAAATATGCACTCTCACTTTTACCACTAATATAAGAAGTAGTTTTAATCTCTACATAAGAAAATTTTGTCTCTAAAGATTGATGATAAAATTATAAATTATTGTATAAAATAATTTTGTACAAAGTGATGTGATAAGATTCAATTGACTAAACTAAATACTTCTTGATTCAAATGATTTATTTTTATTATTTTGTTATTTTTTATTAATTTTTATAAAATAAATAACTCTATTATTAAATATTTTTCATAATCTTTGCCTCAATCAATCAATATTCAGTTAATTTATTTATTTTTTTAACAATGATGACAGTCGGATATTATTAAGAAATCCAAGTAGACAAGTTGAGCAAATTCGGAATTTTTAAATTGGCCTGCTTTCCAAATAATTAAGAAAATTATCTGTGAACGTGATTATGTGAGTGAGTGAATTGGACAATATATTTTTGTCCTCTGACAATGGGCAAAGAGGACAAATTTTTCAATGCGTAAAAGCATGTGTCGATAAGAATTTTACATAAAATAATGGAGGAATGTCTCATTTTCTGAATTTGTTTGACATACTTACCGGAGAGATTGGCAATTAGACTCTTTGAATTTGTAAGATTCTCATTTTCGCACTTAAAACTAGCTCATGTCTCAGAAGATCTATTCAAGCTCTAAGTGCATAGTCTCTAAGGTAGGGATGGCAACTGGATCGTTCCATAATAGATCTTCATAATATCAATTTAATTGGATCGGATAATCTCTATCCAAAACTTTTTGGATCTTGAAATAGATATTTTAAAATTATATCTAGATGGATATGGATAATTATTTTTATCCAATGGATATCCATTTAACCCAACACAAGTTTAAAAAGTTTTAATTTTATAAAATTAAAAATGAAAAATGTAATAAACAAACAATTGTAAAAATATTAAAAATAAATAAATGTAAAATTGTCCTCAACTAAAATATTCATTGTCAAATATACCCCCACAACAAAATTATAGAAAAATATTTTAAGTTTTGATAATTTAGAAAAATTCACTGTTGACACTGTTTCATCGCTGGAACCACCGCTATTTCGTCGCCGGCAGGGAAACTTCATCCAATGTTGACACCGCTTACATAAATATATTGGAAACTACATGATCTATACAAATATGGAAGCGATTTGCAGCAATCGCAAAGAACGAAGGTGCACACGCAAGAAACGTGCGACGGCCATGTGGTGGCCGTGGCTCTTTGTGATGCGTGTGCGCCTCCATTATTTGTTATTTTCTAAATCAAACACCACCTTTAGATAGATCGTTGAATTTCTGATCTGTTGCTGTGGGATGTGTTGACTACGAGTGATTTTATGGCGGCGGCGCCGGCAACGGACTGTGCTGCAATTTTTTTTCAAATTTTCTAAAATAATTTTAATTAGCTTTTAAAATTAATGATTTTAGGAAACAGAAAATAAAAAAAAAGAATTTTTTAATGTCATACATCATTAATTAACTTTTATTTTATTATTATGTTATATTATTTTAAAATTTTAAAAACACAAATTTAATATCCATGGACATCCATGGGTATCCATATTTGTGTGGATAAAATTCATATCCATATCCAGTTCTAGATATTGGATATGGATATAGACAAATCCATCATGAATAATCATGGATTTACACATGGGTGGACAATATCCATATTCAACTGGATATTTACCATCCCTAGTATATGAGATGCCATGAAATTCCAAATTGCATGTTCATGTAAGATGGGTCATTTTTGAGCGAATTTGGTATCTATAATTTTATGGGTCTCTTTAAGTTATGCTTAATCTAACTTATAACTATTAAAAATAAGATATTGACTCTGCATGACTCACTTGTATGTTACTCATTTTTATATTATTTTTGTTGGTTATAAGTTACAATAAATATAAATTAAAGATTGCCATAATTTATTTATTTTTTGATAAGTGATAGGATGTTCGTACGTAAGTAGTCTATTTGCACGCACGTGCTTTGACTGACTTGCCAGTTGCCAAGGCCGCTCTGCTTTTCCAATAACCGTTATAGAATCAAAGAGATGTTACTTTGAACATTGATCTCTAGATGACCATAAGAGTGTACATCAATTTTATCCTTTCATGTCCTTTGCAAAAAAAATAGCAGGGAATCCTCTAATATAATTATTATTGGAAAGAAAGTGGCACTAATATATATATATATATATATATATATATGTTACATGCATGTAACTTATAACCCTCTCACATGAATAGTGAATGGGCCCACACCACTCACTATTCATGTGAAAGGGTTGTAAGTTACATGCATGTAACTTAGCATTAGTCATATATATATAGAAGTCATGGGCTTGGGCTTAACACATATTTGAAAGTTTATTTTCGAGTTGAGTTTAGCCATAAAACCTCTTAAATAATATCATTAGTAAATTCGTTCACAACTCGCAAATGAGTTGCATAAATTTTTTACACGACAAAAATATGTCACGTGATGAATTGATAGTGTTTTCAACTGATTTTGGGGTAAGAAAAGCCAAACCAGTCTAGAACAATAAATTTATATTTTTGGGGGAGATGGGGTACCTCACTGGTTTGTTGTGTGCGGTGTGATGTATCTAAAATCCGGGGGAGGTGAGAAGGGGAGAGAGAGAGTAGTAACAATGGTGGAATGTCAGAAACAAGAGAAGTGTCCTTCCAAATGAGCTTCACGCCTGCAAAAAGTGAAATAAAGGTTAGAAGTGAAGCCGGGGTACCCCGGCGTTCACACTCCGACGCTCAAGTTAGCAAACTCAAGCTTTTATGGTAAAGAGAGCTGGCTAGCCCTCTGTAAATTAGGGTTTAAGGTTCAAGCAAACCTCTATTTTCGGAGTGTGAGTGTTAATGGTGAGTGTGAACATGATGGAGAATGAAACCTAGGCACCTTTATATATGGAGTACCTCAGCTGCCACGTGGCATACCTTTTTTGGCTAACGTCCTTTTACCTCTTTATAATTGGTTTTGGGTCGTTATTTGCATGTTCGCGCCGTATCTCATCTTTTGGAAACGTGGCGCGCGCTGGAGAGTGGTCCAGGGTACCTCTGCAGTAGCTGTCGGGTAGGCGGCTAGGGACCACTGTCCTTGGGACAGTGTCCTTCACTTTTGGCAGAGGTAGCAGGCGGCTGTCCCTCCTTTTAGCACGTCGCTTTTGATTCCTAATTCTGACTAAATCAAATGATATCTTTTAGGAGGCGGAGACGTTTCTCATGGCGGGTATTTTCGGTGGATTCTCTTGCATCCGCTTTGCCGGGTACCTTGAATTACATGGGGTACCCCCTATTACGCGGGGTACCCCTATCTGTATGGGGTACCTCTATTTGTATGGAGTACCTCATATCATATGGGGTACCTCTATTTGTGTGGGATACCTCTAATTGTGCAGGGTACTTCTATTTATACGGGGTACCTCAAGTCATGTCGGGCACCTCGGATTATGCAGGGTACCTCCGATTGTGCTGATATCATTCCATTGGCTGACACGTGGCGCTCTATTACCTTTCCTATCTTTCTCTCAAACAGATAGGAACATATTTTACATCGAGAGATTAGTTATTGTGTGTCTGTGTTTGTATATATATATATATTTTTTTAGGAATGTTCGATTCTTGAGATGCGATATCTTTAAATAAGAGTAAGAAAAATGTTAAATGTAGAGAAAGATAAAAGAAAGATGAGAGAAACAAAGAAGAAAAAGAAAGAGCGAAAGTGGGTGGATAGAGAGAGAGAGTGCAAATTTTTCTCATTTTTTTTAACTCCAAGCACCACTCTAACAGTTTAAGCCCATGCAAGTATATATGTAATTATATATATCAGCTTGTTTAATACACCAAATATATATATATATATATATATATATCAGCCTGTTCTTGGAATTTCCCCTTCTGCGTACACACACATGGAGGCATAATAGCTTATGCATAAAATAATCAAAATCGCACATGCTAACCACAAAGCAAGTGAGCTTTTTAATTTTTTATAATGCTGAGAGCATCAATTTTCTTTTTCTTAATTGTTTAGCGCAAATTGCAGCTGAGGGTACGTTTGGGATTGATGTTGGGCAGCTGTAGCTTAAAAGCTACAATATTCAAGTGTTTGGTAAACACTAGCTGCTGTAACTTTTAAGCTATGTTAATATGATTTTTCACTTGTATAATACAAAATCTATTATACTTTAATAATTTTATCAAAATTATTATTTAAAATTTATATTTATTATATATTATTAACTTTTGTTTCATAATTATAATTTTTTTTTCACAACAACTGTAGCTTAAAAAACTACAACACCTCAATTTCAAACGCACCCTTAATGTCGAACCAAAGTGGAATCAAACAGCGAGTGAAAGCGGAAACGACCATTAATTTACCAATCTTGATAAATAAATAGCATACAAAATGGGGTCCGCTTATGTTGCAACGTACAACAATTTTTGTCTTTTTATATTTAATTACACTATACTACCTTATATATTCTGCAAAATTCAAAAAGTACTAAAAATTATAAACTTTTACATATAAGTCCATTTTTGGAATAAAATAGCATTTAAAAAGATTTTTAATTTGTTATTATTATTAATATCATTATTATTATATAAGATTATTTCTATTAAATTTTATTATTTTTATTTATTATAATTATTTTTTATGATTATTACTGTCATTATTATTATTAAAATTATTGTTATTATTAAAATATATTAACTTTATTATTTTAATTATGATTAATTATTGTTGTTATTATTTTTATTAATATTATTATTATTAAAACTTATTAATAATTTTTATTATTTTAATTGTTATCATTATTGATATTATTATTTCAGTTAATTTTGTTGTTGTTATTATTATTATTGTTAAATTTTATTAATTTTTTGTTTTAATTAACATTATTGTCATAATTATTATTTTTAGTTTATTATTATTATTTTTAATTATAATATATACAAATAATATTAGGGACACAATTAACAAATGGCATTTTAATAACTTGCAATAGTCTATTCCAATTCTAAAATAAAGTAAACACATCAATGGGAATGTTGTTCATTCTGGTTTCAATTCCTACAGCTCAAGTAAACAACTTATTGTGATTCAAATTTCTTATTATGATTCTAGTTCATTTCGATTCTTTTTATAATATTGTTCACATTAATTTTTTACTTACCTATGTTTGGAAGTTTTGAAAGCTAGATTGTGGCTAATTATATAATTCACTACAAGTCTACAATGTGCTAACTTTTGCCTTAATTGAAACATTAAATATATTTAAATTATATTTTTATTTTTACTATAATAATTATAATATTAAAAATAAATTATATTATAATATTATTTTATTATATCATATTATATTCATATATTAATAATTAATATAAAAATAATAATTAAACATAATTAATAATAATTTTAAATAATTTTAAATAATGAGAGTAGATTTAGAAATGATAGTAATAATTAGATAATTATGAAATATTTATGAATTTGTGGAATAAATAAATATATTTATCTTTTTGAAGTTAGGAAGTAAACATAGGCTTTATTTTATATTTAACGGGTTGTGGCTCTTATAAACTAGTATTGAATCATGCATTGTAATTGCCTAATATCAATAATATAAGTTCTCTTTAAATTTCCTACTTCTTCTTTATTCATATCATTTAACAACTAAACCAATAAATAAAATAATAATTATTATATTTTTTCTTAACATTTCAAAAAAAAAAAAGAGATTGCAATGAAAATAACTTAAATAATACATCCCTACCTTTGCATTTATTTTTGTCGTTCTTGCCTTAATTAGATTATAAAAAGACAAAAGTAGTGGTATGTTGCAACTGTTGCAACACAGGCGGCCCCTACAAAATGATGAAACAACGAAAGAGAGGTGATAAATTATTTATAGCCGTCAGCACCGAGCCACCGACAATACCATACAATTTTAACCACAATTCTTACCAAACTCACACATTAGCTAATAATTTTTTACCACACATTTTAACTTCGGAGCCGGCTACTTTGCATCCGTGATACGTTATCCCCCAATTTTGTCTTTAACGAACCACCTGTTGGATAATATCTAACGGTTAGAAAACATACATACAGAAAATGGAGAGTAACTTGATAAACAAGTTAGAAGCCGGTGACAAAAAATTTAACAATTGTGTGGTACGCAATTACAAGTAACCGGTTAGAAACAGATAAGACGTTCTTGAATGCAAGAGCTCGTTACATGCAATTGTACGTTGCAAACAACTCTTTGGATCCATACCAATTTCTGTTGGACTAAAATTCACATGTAATGTTATCAAATAATGTCTTGAAGAAGAACAATTTATTTACTGCTGAAAGGTAAAGAACTCCAAGTCTTGGCGAAAAGAAAAAGAAAGAAAAAAATGGCTAACATCATCACCCCGGCAGCAACCTCTGCTTCTACTAGTTCCCAATCCAACACCGCTTTTGCTGACGGCCCTTTGAACATCTCCGTTTCTCCTTTGCTACATCTTCTCAATCTGGCCAATCTCAACCATCGAAATAGCCTTAGTGATTTGCAGCAGCGAATTGAGATGAGTCCGCTTCTGCTCCTACCCGTGCCAAGGCTAAGGAATGATAATCCCAAGGCAACCTCTGCCAGCTTCGACCTGGAGCCCTTAGAGCGAGGTGCCAAGCTTTTGAGGGAGATCAGCGCATCTCCTAATAATGTGAAGAAGTAATCGAATTTCAGTTGATTTTTTGTATTATTAAATTTAAATCCTTATACATGGGATTTTTTTGCTTTATTTTGGTGATTTACACACACCCATGTTGTGATAGGCATTTGAATTTATGAAGAAGCAAGAGGAGGCATAACAAGCAGAACTATGTGCAAAGGCCGTTGAATATAAGGCTATGGAGGCTCAAGCCAAAAATGAAAGATGCTTACTTTTGAACTGGCTTTGTTATTCGTCTTTGAGGTTCTTAAAGAATAATTTGCTTGTTCCAGTGCCGTTAGAAGAATATAATATTGGAGATGCATGAACCAGTTTGTTTCTTTACTGAAGCTTAGGCAAATTGTTCATTTCAATTGGATGCCTATCAGATATTTTTGGCAAAGTTTTATTTATGTAGTGTTTAACATGTCTTGGTTGTACAAGTGGGATTGTTTATCGATTAGGCTCATAAATTAAATTTCTTGCATTGAAGTTGTTTAACATGTTAGAGTTGGGGAAGTTTAGGATTAACATTTGATTTCCTGCTGCGGCTTGGCTGCATTATAGACGTCCTTTCGAGCATAAAGGTTGTGTGAATTTGAAGAAATAAATTTAATGGCATTTTTTTATACTTTCTGAAGTAGTATTCACATTTAATTTCTGGAACAATTTCTTTCGTGTATTAATTGCCTTCGATAGCCTTTTGTAAATTAGTCTTTTAATTTGGAGGTTAAAATAATTGATCTTTACATAAGATAATTGGTTTATGCTTGTAATTATTGATTATGTTGCCTCTGGAACATAGTTGAAACATTTTGGTTAACGAAATTTTTTCTTGTTTATGGTAAGGAGAGGCAAATGGTAATTTGTGACGAACAGGTAAATTTAGGTCAGTATAACAAACAAACAAAATCAAGATGGCTCGTTACGAGGATGAATTGGCAAGAAAGAGGATGCAGCCATGTAGCATTTTATGTTTTGGGGTTCGCTTAATTATATTTGTTACAGACATGTTTGTAAAATGGACAAGAAGTTGATACAGGCTGAAAATGACTATCACAGACCGAAAAACGAAGAGCTTGAAAAAATTGGAGAAGAGTCATCAATAAGGCATTTGTGGGGCAAGCTCGACGAGCTACTGAAGAACAGATCCAAGGAAAAAAAATAAACAAACAGAAAGGGAAAAGGTTGTGATTGAACGTGAAACAATAAGGGTGAGAGCACGCGATTTCAAGAACATGGTTGATGGTAATTGGGAGCTAGCCACAGAATTTCTCAGTTACACATGAACAAAATACAATTTTTTTTTCTTTTTGTTTTTAATGGACGTTGGTGGATCGGAGACCAAAAAGTATTGCTACCAGAAAAGCCGGTTGCACTTAACCTCTTCCATCTAACCTATTATATTTTAACCGTTAGATTATAAGAGTTTCAATCCAACGATAGCTTTTCTAAGAGATAAAATAAGGGGATTACTTATCACCGTTACAAGATAGCTGGACCCTTTAACTTCCTACTTGATTTTTACTACAAGATTTTCGGCAAGGGTTTACCCAAAAAAAAGCAAGGGTTACCCGAAAAAAAACACTGCCGATCACCAGTGGACTTTCTCAAGATAGCTAGCTACCTTTGTCTTTTTTTTTTAGGTTAAAATAAAATATAATTAAAGAAGATCCAAAATAATGAAACTATAATGAAACTTTTCCCTCTTCTAAACTTAAAAATTCAACTTGAGAGCAAAAGCAGCCAGCCCTAGCTAGAGTCTAAATCTGGTAAAACTAGAGTAATTATCATCACAGTTAGGGACTGGGTCACTGAGTTAGCCAAGAAAATTTTGTTCAATAGAGGCAATTTAATTTGAACACTATAAAGTAGATTTTAAAGTGTAAACCTTTCATAATTAATAACTCTTGAATAAGGTGAAGAGATCCCTAAACTTCATTAGGTGATGGAAACTATAATCTAATCCAAAACTAACTTGAATCTAATCCTAAATTATTTTTTTTTAAAAGGAAATCAATTGCAAAATTAAGAGATCGAACAACGAAGAATTGAGATAATTACCTTCACGCAATCGAAAAGCGAGAACAATGAGAATGTGAATTAAAGTACTTTTAATGTGCTGGTTTTTTAATTGCATTTTTATTTTATTTTTTAGCTGGAAATTTAATTGTTCTTGCCTAATTTTTTAAACTAGCAAAAGCAAGACATTGTTAAAGTACCAGCTTATAATAATTTAATTAGCAACTAAAACTATGTTCGAGCTTTTAATTAGGCAAAGCCCATGCATAATAGTCGGTGCCTTTATCTTGCTTTAAATTTTAGCACACAAAAGTATTTTCAGCATTATTCATTTACTTTTCGACCAGTCTACTCCGTATCACCAAGGACAAATTGCTCTTCAAAAAACTAATGGTTTTTCTTATTGTTTGTCCGGCTGCTCTCCTTTGTTGAAAGTACTTATTATTAAGGATAAATGAAGCGCTTAGAAATATCTCATCGGTAATATTGTTATTTGTTGTCACACTTTTTTTCAAAGGGAGTGAATTATTCTATTTCTACACCATTTGATTTAGCCCTCTCATTTTAATTTAAATATTAGATGACAGATTTCATAACATATAAAAGTATTTATTATTTCATTATTATATGTTCCGATAAATTAATATCACATTAATTAAGACTTAAGTTATAATTATTTCATTATTATATGTTCCGATAAATTAATATCACATTAATTAAGACTTAAGTTATAATTAAAATATTGAGATTTTTAATATTATTCTTTATACACAAAATTCGGAAACATATAAAATTATATGTAGCATTCTCTCATTTTTCTTTCTTTTTTAATTTATTCAATGTGCTCTAAATTTCAACGGTCAACTATTTATAGAAATTGAGTTGAAAAGAAACAGAATCGACCACTACAGTTTAGAGATTTCTTCTATATTTGCGATATTTGTAATTGCAAGGATACTTGTCATAACTATATGTCATAATGACAATAAATTTGCCTCATAATTGTCTTAATTAACAAGCTTGAAAGTTTATCTTTAGTATCCTAATTTAATCCCTATCTTTCTCATGTGTGTTATTTCGTTTAAGAAGATTTTTCAAAATTTCACTCATAATTTCGGTCTTCATATATTTTTGTTTTTTCGGTGCATGCGAGTGGTCTGTCGTAGGGGTGAATTTTATAATTTCTTGACAGCAGCGTATCCCATAAATAAATAACTTATTAAACAACAGAGCAAAAATATTTCCAATATAATGCCACGTAGTTTTTGCGAGGTACATTGGTGAAATCATTACAACCGTGGGTCCATGCCGTCCATGCCCCATTTATTGGTTCATTAATATCGACACCTCTTAAATGCATAACTAAGTGGATGTGAAGTTGAAGTTGGAGCACATTGTTCGCTGGAGGAGTAACGAATTGCTGAACCCAAGTCTCGAAGTAGCTATATCAAACTGAACAAGATTGTTGTCCAATTGATGCCCTCCAATAACAATTGAAGTCTTTGGCGTCACCCCTCCATCCACAAACCCTAGGCAAGACACATCGTTGCTGACCCGGACGATTGAATTTGCTCCGATGATGCTCCAGAACACTTTGCTATTCTGCAAAACGAGATCGATTTGAGGCACAGATGGTCCAAGACGGGAGCTTCCAATGTCCCTGGAGTTAAAGCATGCCCCAAATGGCGCAACTGGAGCCACCCTGGTGACCTTCGTTGGCATGGCATTTACAAAAGCTTGCAGAAGAGCCTTGTAGATTGAAGTTTCCAGGACGGTGTAAGGAACAGCAGTGCTGAACTTTGTTCCTCCAATGCCTTCACTGTCGATGGATAGCAAAGTTGTGTTTAATGGGATAGCTTTTCCGCCCACTTTAATGGATTTTACACCAATGAAGTATTCATTTGAAGGCGTGCCTAAGAAACCTCCTTCGGTGTTTACCTGGTTGATTAAAAGTGGTGTGTAAGTAAGAGATTTTGATACATCAACATTAGGGAGAAGTACGTAAGGCCCGTCTCCGATAATGATGACACCATTAGAACGAGCTGAAGGGCTCAAGCAAATAGCGAATTTTCTATTCAAACTGAAAGCAGCAGCAAGCTGTAATGGCAATGCGGTTTTGGTCCTTCCAAGAGCAGCAATACCCGTAACACCAGGGGCAAGGCCCTGCAAGACAAATTCTGAACCACAAAGGAAGATGAAATTAGGCACCGTAACACCTCTTCCGGGATGACGCCCATTGGTAGATTGGACTGACACAACATCTATGCGTATGCTGCCAAATGTGCCAGTGTTCGAGATGGGATTACTTGGGAACTCGCCACATATGCCGCCTCCGCAAGCTACAGGCCCAATAAGATTGCACTGAGCTGAGCCACAACGGGCTGTTTTATTGGTAGATGACACGTAGCCTTTCTCACAATCAACCCAGAGCAAGTTGCCTCCGAGATGAACAGCCAATTTTACGGGCACAAGAGGGGTTCTTTGCTTGATCTGGGTCACATATTGAAACACAGCTGCGTTTTTTTGTACCGGAAGAACGAGGGCTCTGGGGCGGAAAGATGTTTGGGCAATGGCCGGAGGAACGAAGATAAGAAGAAAACAGAGCAGAAGAAATTTGTATACGAGAGCCATTTATGTGTGCTTCTGATTGTAATACTCGGAAAGTTCGTTTGTGTTTTTGTAGCTCGAGGATGTGTTTTATTTATAGGATTTGAGCTCTGGCTCCATAGATAATTTCAAGACTATTAGAGAACAAGTTGTGGTGTCCTGTTTCATGGGTGGCCCGTTAAAAAATGTCAAGAATAGCAACTCAAGGCATGGTGCTATAGCAGCTGTACTTATTGATTGAAGTGGGGCTAAACTTTGA
Source organism: Citrus x clementina (assembly GCF_000493195.1). NCBI lineage: Eukaryota > Viridiplantae > Streptophyta > Magnoliopsida > Sapindales > Rutaceae > Citrus > Citrus x clementina. The sequence continues at coordinate 3,039,521 of NW_006261964.1, read as the reverse complement.
CCAACATTGAATAGTAATAAAGGTCTTGTTCGACTCCCGGCCACCTGTGCTTAATTGAATTGTGTCATATAAAGAGTATCCATCCACACTCAATTTTTCTAAGACTGAGTAAATGTAATTCTTACAAATTTTTACTTATTTATTTACTGAATAATACATATCAGACGACTGACTCCACAATGAAAATCAAGCAAATGCACCTGGCCAAGGGACATTGGGATTACTGTTGATCCACAATGTAGAAGGACAGAATAAACATACTTTTTCTTCATTCAACGTGGCCCAAATGCCTATTTAAATAAGAGAATCAAATGCAAATGAAATAATCTTCTCGATCTAGAATGTCAGCCCTCTATTGGTAAAACTCCCAAATTTAAGCCCATATTCTTTCTTGGCGACGCTGCTGGTGGGGTTCTTTTACATGATGCTTTTGTTGGATTGCTATGCATCTGCATGCAGATCATGGCAGTTAATCATCTCAGCGACCAAATTGTTGTTGAGAAAGGTCAGCCAAGCAATAGAAGGCCACGAAAATACCCGATGAGCAGTTCTAACCGAATTGTAGCTCTCCTTCGTTGGATATAAATTAATATTTCAAAATATTAATGTTCCACACTGAAGGGAGTTGCGATTTTTTTTTTTTTTTGCGTTTGATTAGAATTAATTGTGTTTCTCATTTATTTATAAAGTAGAATTGCATAATTAAAATCTACAAGTTATCTGAATGGGTCATTCTATAATGCCGTAGCTAAATTTACGGCATTGATGTCGTAATGGACGTGGACCGTTAGATTTGAATAAAAAATCTCTACCATTAATTCTAAATAAATAAGTAACATGTTACCTAAATAGCAGGTAATTACTCTTTTTTGTTCAAGTTTCAGGTTACATTTACTAATTTTATGTGTGATTTACATGTTTTATGAAACTTTTACAAGTTAATGTTGATTTACAAGTTATATGTAACATTTACAAGTTTTTGTTTTGTTTACAAATTCTTCTTACAATTTACAACTCTAACATTAATTTACCTATTTTTCCATTAATTTACTAGTTGTATGTGTGGTTTACAAATTTTTTGTTTTATTTAACACTTAATGTCAATTTACAAGTTCTATGTAATTTTTCTAAATTTTGGTTTTGTTTACAAGTTCTTCTTACAATTTACAACTCCAACATTAATTTATTCATTTTTCCATCAATTTACTAATTTTATGTGTGATTTACACATTTTTTGTTTCATTTCACAATTAATGTCAATTTACTAGTTGTATGTCATTTTTATAAGTTTTTGTTTTGTTTACAAGTTCTTCTTACAATTTACAACTCTAACATTAATTTACCTATTTTTCCATTAATTTACTAGTTTTATGTGTGATTTACACATTTTTTGTTTCATTTCACAATTAATGTCAATTTACTAGTTGTATGTCATTTTTCTAAGTTTTTGTTTTGTTTACAAATTCTTCTTGCATTTTACAACTCCAACATTAATTTACTCATTTTTCCATCAATTTACTAGTTTTATGTGTGATTTACACATTTTTTGTTTCATTTCACAATTAATGTCAATTTACTAGTTGTATGTCATTTTTCTAAGTTTTTGTTTTGTTTACAAGTTCTTCTTGCATTTTACAACTCCAACATTAATTTACTCAGTTTTCCATCAATTTACTAGTTTTATGTGTGATTTACACACTTTTTGTTTCATTTCACACTTAATGTCAATTTACTAGTTGTATGTCATTTTTCTAAGTTTTTATTTTGTTTACAAGTTCTTGTTACAATTTACAACTCCAACATTAATTTACCAATTTTTTTCATTAATTTACTAGTTTTATGTGTGATTTACATATTTTTTGTTTCATTTCACACTTAATGTCAATTTACTAGTTGTATGTCATTTTTCTAAGTTTTTGTTTTGTTTACAAGTTCTTCTTGCAATTTACAACTCCAACATTAATTTACCAATTTTTTCATTAATTTACTAGTTTTATGTGTGATTTACATATTTTTTGTTTCATTTCACACTTAATGTCAATTTACAAGTTCTATGTCATTTTTCTAAGTTTTTGTTTTGTTTACAAGTTCTTCTTCCAATTTACAACTCTAACATTAATTTACTCAATTTTCCATCAATTTACTAGTTTTATGTGTGATTTACATATTTTTTGTTTCATTTCACACTTAATGTCAATTTATTAGCTCTATGTCATTTTTCTAATTTTGTTTTGTTTACAAGTTCTTCTTACAATTTACAACTCCAATATTAATTTACTCATTTTTCCATTAATTTACTAGTTTTATGTGTGATTTACAAATTAATTGTTTCATTTCACACTTAATGTCAATTTACAAGTTCTATGTCATTTTTCTAAGTTTTTGTTTTGTTTACAAGTTCTTCTTGCAATTTACAACTCCAACATTAATTTACTCATTTTTCCATCAATTTACTAGTTTTATGTGTGATTTACATATTTATTGTTTCATTTCACACTTAATGTCAATTTACTAGTTCTATGTCATTTTTCTAAGTTTGTTTTGTTTACAAGTTCTTCTTACAATTTACAACTCCAACATTAATTTACTCATTTTTTCATTAATTTACCGGTTTTATGTGTGATTTACAAATTTATTGTTTCATTTCACACTTAATGTCAATTTGCGAGTTCTATGTCATTTTTCTAAGTTTTTATTTTGTTTACAAGTTCTTCTTGCAATTTACAACTCCAACATTAATTTACTCATTTTTCCATCAATTTACTGGTTTTATGTGTGATTTACACATTTATTGTTTCATTTCACACTTAATGTCAATTTACAAGTTCTATGTCATTTTTCTAAGTTTTTGTTTTGTATACAAGTTCTTCTTGCAAATTTCAACTCTAATATTAATTTACCAAATTTTTCATTAATTTACTAGTTTTATGTATGATTTACATATTTTTTGTTTCATTTCACACTTAATGTCAATTTACAAGTTTTATGTCATTTTTCTAAGTTTTTGTTTTGTTTACAATTTCTTCTTATAATTTACAACTCCAACATTAATTTACTAGTTTTTTTTCTATTTTTTATTTTTTTTAAAATTTTGTAGACCAATTTACCACTCTAACGTTGATTATTGGCATTTTATGATTTAGATAGAATGATATAAGGGTGGGCATGAGTTGGGTTTGATAGGGTTAGTGAAATTCTAACCTGATCTACTTTTTAATGAGTTGAGATAAAATCCATCCAACTTAACTAAATAAACTTGTTTAACGCAATTCTACCCAAACCTTATATCGTCTGGTTAAGTTGATTAGGTTGAAGGTCAAATCAAAATTTTAATTTGAACAATGAAAATGATATGAAACTTGAAATGAAACTTATTAAAATCCAATATAAATCTTTTATAACATGAAATTTTCATTCACTATCTAGTGAACGTAAAGAAAGTTAATAAATTAACTATCTTTAAATTAAGAAAATTTCCACAAAAAGCATATAGACTTTATTTCTCCTACATCTCCTTTTCCAATTCCAAATTCAGACTTTTTAGATAATTAGCTAGCATCATATACAAAAATAAAATGAAAGTGATATATAATTATGTGCCGTTAAGTATTCACTAAAAAAATAAAAAGAAATTAAAACCAACTTACTTTTATATTAATCTTATAAAATAATAAATTTACTTATAAGAGAGTGTGATTTTGGTTTTGGAATTGTAGTCTAGAGCAACATGTAGGTCCCGAACCCTGATTTCAATTTAATTGGGCTCTAATATTTAGGCCCGAGCCTAACCATTAAATTCGAGTCAAATGATAGAAAATTTAGGTCAAGTCAATTAGACTAAAAGTCGATCCGAGTCTTCCTTGCATGTATATATGTTTGCATCTTGATTTTTTATTTTTATATATCATATAAACTCTTCTATAAATTTATAGGTATATATAGAATGTTGCGTTTACTTGTCATTAATTGGAATAAGTAATGAGAATCAGAATAAGTTATTTACTTGATCTATAAGAATCGAAATCGGAATGGACTGGAACCCCATTAATGTGTTTATTTTATCTTGGAATTGGCTTCGGAATGAGTTAAATTGTAACAAATTACTAAAAAGTACTTAATGGATTATTATCATAATTATTATTTTATATTTTAATTATAGTGATTATTTATTCAAAAATTATTATTATTATTAATTATAATATATATTAATATATTAATAAAATCATAAATCTATCATTTTTCTTTAAATTAGTTTATAAAAATCGACATTGTCCCTTTCCCGAATGAGAAATTGGGTACAAAATCATAAATTTAAAATTTAACTAAAAATCATAAATCTAAACCCCAAAAAAGTCATAACATAAGTGGTTCTATATATATTTTAGGTATATATATAAATGTTTGTGTGTGTGTGTGTGTCTCTCTCTCTCTCTCTCTCTCTCTCTATATATATATATATATATATATATATATATATATATATATATATATCTTATTTTTAATGAATTTGTCATATTACTGGAATTACTTAGTATGATGTCATAATTATAGAATTAAGTCACTTTTATGGCATAAACAATATAATTTTCTCAAAAAAAATTAGGTTCAACTAAAGATTGATATGTTACTAATTTTTATTTTTTTTGGATGGACCTCTTTACTAGTTTAAAATCGAATCATTGGCATGTTTAATTTAAACCTTATGGTCCTTTTTAGTTACAAATTTTTTTTAAATATCAAGGTATTTTTTAATCTGCTATCAAATTTCACTTAACACTTTTACACTCTTTTTATTTCAATTTTTTTTAAATAAATATTACAGTACTTTTTTCTTACATTCACGACAAATTATGTAATCTCAATAGCTCCAACTAAAGATTGTAATCTCACGACAAATTATGTCATATTTATAGAATTAAATCAGTTTTTTCCTTGTTCCCGTAATATTTTTGCTTCTTGCTTGCTGCAGTCAATTAAATATTTTGAAAAAAAAATATAATCAGTGCACTGTCACATTATTATGCTTGACTTTACTAAATATTCATAAATTTACCAACAATCAAATACGTAATATTTAATGTAATTAGACTTACAAATACTTAACGAAAGACCGATTATTTCTTAAAATTTCAATTTCTTGGTTCACGTTATCCTTGAAATCATTCTCGTTACCCTTATCTACATTTTCAGCCATTTTCGAGTTTATAACAAGAACCCGTACATGAAGATATTAGGCACAAAAAGAAATGTCAAAGATCACAAGTTTTGGATCCTGTAAAAATATTTTACAGATAAACATTTCAATTCAAAATTCAATCGCCCGAGCAATAATTAGGAACACCTGGAAAGTTAAACTGGTATTTGCTTCCATAACAGTGACAAACAATAACCATTTACAACATTAGTTATAATCCTTAAAAAGAAATAACAAACCTCAAAAAAAAATATATAGACGTTTTACAATATAACTGTTGGCTTGGCACATCAATCTAAAGCTCACAAACATTTTGCATTTCTCATCATCTCTTTCTTCTTCCCTCTATTATCAATGGATTGTAGAAGCTCAAATGAAGCAAGTAGCAGCAGGAACAACACAAGCAACTTTTACTATCAATCCCCATCCTTCTCCATTCAAAATGCATCATGACCATTTTCCGGCCAGCTCCATACACAAAAACAACAGCAAATATATCCGGAAACAGCAAAAAAATTAACCCAAAAGTAGTAGTAAATTTATCCAAAAACAGAAAAAAAATTTAACTGAAATACGGCAGCAAATTAACCCAAAACCAGCAGAATTTTAACACAGAAATAGCAGCAACTGAAGCCCAAAACACTCGAAAATTTTACCCAAAAACAGCAGTAAATTTATCCAGAAACAGCAGAAAAATTAATTGAAAAACAGCAGCAAATTTACCCAGAAGCAGCAGAAAATTTAACCCAAAAATAGCAGTAAATTTATCTAGAAACAGCAGAAAATTTAATTGAAAAAAAGCAGCAAATTTACCCAGAAGTAGCAGAAAATTTAACACAAAAACAGCAGCAAATGAAGCCCAAAACAGCAGAAAATTTAACCACAAAACAGCAGAAAATTTAACCCAAAAACAGCAGTAAATTTATCCAGAAACAGCAAAAAATTTAACTGAAAAACAGCAGCAAATTTACCGAGAAACAGCGGAAAATTTAACACAAAAACAGCAGCAAATGAAGCCCAAAACACCAGAAAAATTTACCTCCAAACAGCAGAAAATATAACCCAAAAATAGCAGTAAATTGATCCAAAAACAGCAAAAAATTAGACTAAAAACAGCAGCTAATTTACCCAGAAACAGCAAAAAATTTAACCCAAAATCAGCAGCAAATGAAGCCCAAAACACCAGAAAAATTTAACCCAAGAACAACAGCAAATCATCCCAAATACAGCAGCAAATCATCCCTACGTTTCAAACATGCTTCTCTAGGCTAACTCTAGACTTAATTTTCCCTTCATTACCACAGTGGAACTCATTCTAACTGGTAAATTTATTTGTATAAACAATAATTCACTTTCTATTGAACTAAGAGTTGATGAAATTCATTGATATTGAAATTATTTGCAGTTGATGAACCTCGTATTCTATTAAACTTCCAACCAAAATCAATGCACATGAGAATACAAAATCAAGGGCACAACAATTAACGAAATTTACTTTTAATTTCGTCCAAACCTATACATCGCACCAAATTAAGGTTCAGTTTCTATTTCTTCATTAACCCAAGTGACACAAAACAATTCTATTAAATTTTATGTTGAAATTATTTGTAGCAAACAAACAAATATACCAAAAATAGGCTTACTTGGTGGAATTAACAACAATGCAAACGCGGTGGAGGGGAATCAGTGGCTGGAACTTGCCTTGCCTTCTCTTCCAATCAATAAGATTGAGGGCAGCAGCAACAACTTATGATCAACACCTGGTACTCCGCTTCAGGCACTGTCAAATCTCATCAAAATTTCTTTATCCCTTAATTCTCTTGGAAACCAAACAAAATACCACAACCAATCCAGATGCCCAGTATCCAAAAATTATAAAAAAATCCACTTAAAAAACTTAAAAAAGGGTTAAAAAAAGTCTTAAGAAGAGTTTACCTCCTGAATCACTGATGCCCAGCCGGTATCGTTGTTCCGAAACCCCTTCACGAATACGAACACAGCCTGGTTCTCCTCAACCAAGTTGTTGTAGAGCTTCTTCTTGTCCGATTAAATAATCTATTGGTATTTAGTGATGGATTTAAAGAGGAACGCCTTGGCGATGGGCAAATTTCAAATCCGCTTCTGTTTTGCTGCAAGCAGATTTCAAATCGGTGATGGGCAGGAACACAAACTCAGCCCCTTCACCAACATGAACCGTTGTAGAGCTTCTTATTTCTCGCTTCTTTTTGGCTTCAGGCAGTTTTCAAAGCGATGATTGGCAGGAAAAGAGGAACGATTGAGGAAAACAAAATTTGGGTTAGCCAGCAAGCCCAATCGCTTCGAAAATACAAGATCCGGCGTGCTGCAATTTCTTAGACTCGATGTTGTGCCCTTCGAATTATGAGATTCTATTTGGATTTTTGTAGATTCGGTTTTAAAATATATATATATATATATATGTATATAATTTTGAAAATTTTAACCAGTTAATTTTTTTAAATAAATGTTTAGCCGGTTAACAACCGGTTAATGAAAAAAATTTACAAATTTTTTTATTATGTTATAGTTATTGCATACTGTTGATTTAATCCAACGGTGTACAGTAATTACGGCATTAATACCGTAATTTTTATTACGGTATTATAGAATTTTCCTATTTGAATTATTCAAGTTAAATAATTAAATTGAGTCACAGATGAATAACTCGAATTCAATGAAGAAAGTAGATGATTAGTCCATTTATGCCTTAATTTGCATGAAAATTAACACCACTTAATTATGAAAAGAGTAATGATAGATATTTCAAACCGTTTATCCCAAATTTCATCTTAAATGATGTGTCATTTATTAAATGGTTGTTAATTCTTTCACAAGATTTAAGTCAATTAATTATATTTTCTCATCAACTAATTTATGAGTGCCACATAACTTATGATAGTTTTTTGAGATAAAAATTTTAAGACGTGCAACACTACTCTTATGAAAATCATGCTATAAAAAATAATATCGAAAAGTTCCTAAACAATCGGTAAGACCAAGAAGAGACTTAAGTACGTTAAAAAACTAATTTTCAATTGATGTAAGTTACACATAATATACCATAAATCCAACACAAAGCGAAAATTGCATTTTAATTTTATTTCACTGATTTTATCTCCCGCCCATCAATAAATGAATTCTGCATTATTATTGTTTCAGATGTTTCTATTAACATTTGAGAATTTGTAATGCTAAGCAAATTTTATTTCATTGATTGTTCATTTCATTTCATTATAGATACAAAACTTGATTAAAATTTTATTAAACAATAATGCTGCATGTTTCGAATATTATTTCAGCTGGACTGTAAGAATTTAATTATGAGTACCAGTTATTAAATGAGTCGCAGATATATATTGGGGGGGGGGGGGGGGGGGCATTTAAAAGAGAAGATTTTCTTTCTTTTTTTTGAGAAGTAAAAGACAAGATTTGTTTACGCATAAGACAAACTTTCCTATGCTTGATAATTGCTATAGTGTTAAGGGATAATACCACATGAGCTTACAATAAATTCTTGGTGGTACAGCAGCTGAAGAGGCACTATAACTTATATTAATTTTTGTCACATGATAATACATATATTTTGCCAGGGAACACCTCGACCGAAGAATTAGATTGATTTTTTGAACCCTGCTAGGCTGCTGGCTACTACAATACACTGAAGAATTAAATGAAATCTATCATCTATTAAGCTCATCGCTGCATCTAAAGATCACATCCAGGGTATCGGAATAGATGGAGAGGCGAATGATGTGATTTATCTCACCCAACAAAGGCATCCTCTGCAATATTATCACTTATACTTATAATCAGCTTATTTTGGGAGTTGATTTATCTGTCTTTATCGCATACATTTCCATACGCATGATGATGATGATCCTTATAATAAGCTGCTGTACTAGTAGTTGGCTCCGACGTCGGACACTCGATGATCTTCCCCGAGTAAAAACGCGGATCTCCATGTGTAAATATAACAGAATAATGGCCTTGCAGCACCATCTGACGATCATCTTCAGTACTGATCTTAAATAGGTTCGAGGAACATACATAAGGATCATCACAAGGCTGAAATTTAAGACCATCCGCGTGGTGGTAAAGCCGCGGAATAAAGTCCTTTAACAGCTTGGAAACAGAGGAGAGCCAGAAAAAGGTCTTTTTACCTGACACTGAATGCTCCTCTATTTATTGTATTTGTAATGAAACTCAAGAATATTGCGCTCATGATTCCGTGGTTCAATGTCTTTTTTCTCAGGTATCTTCAACCGTTAAGTGATAGGCCGGTTAATGAAAGGCACTTGATTAACAGCCATGATCTCGTAGACAAAGTATCTTCTTCGAAGAGCCTGAACCTGATCCTGCAGGCAATCATCTCCCATCAAGCAATGTGTGGCGACGGTGGTGGCTTCTGCCACAAGGAAACCTCATTTGAACCCTTCGAAAATTAAAATTCCTTTTAATCAAATAACATCCATCCATGGTTACAAGCATCATGTGTCGAGTCCCATCAGCATTCCAAGTGGCATAATAACAACGCTGCCTTAATAGTTGTAGGCTGTCCCTGTTGAGAGAAAGAGGATGTGACCCTAGAAATGGAAATTGCCCATAGCTATTATTCACAATATTCAACTGATCACCAAGTGCCTGGTAGCAGAAGTGCGAAAGGCCCTGTTGTTGCTCATAAGGTATTTCATCTCCCAAAATATCATCATGAGACATAAGCGGGGCCACATGATCATCATGGTGATGATGATGATCATCATCATCTAGCAAGTAGCAATGCTTGCACTGATCTTTTCCAAGCAGGAATCGAAGGGACAGAATTATTGGTCCTCTTCTCATTATAAAAGCAGTATAAACCCTGAACATGCTTATCTTTTTTTATTCCTGGAGGGCGTGCGTTTGTAAATATTTCAAGAGTAACAGACTTGGACTGTGAACTACGCATAAGATACTGAACTATCATATAAGACCGGATTCGCATTCTCTCCAAATTTAGTTTTTCCTAAGTAATGCTTGCAGAGGATTAAAACGTATGGCATTTAAGGGTTAAAATTTGATTTAGTCATTAATTCTTTTTTAATACTAAAACTCTCTTTCTCCTCCATCTGTTTTTGTTTTAAAAAAAAACTAATTTTTCTTCTTCATACTAACAGACATTAAAATATAAATTTCTTTTCTTTTCTCTTTTTTTATTATTTTATTTAACTCCCTTGTCTCTTATTTTGTATTTAATATTGGTGCTCAAACAATTATCACAATTAAATTAAATTTAAAAATAATAAATATTAGTTCTATGTAAATAAATTTGTTTGTTTATTGAAGTTATGGTTTTGATTTTCTCCGTCTTCCTCTTATTTTGATTTTTAGATCTCAAAAGTATATACTGCAGGTTTCTAAATTATGATTGAACATATATTTCAAGGTAATTATTTATTTTATCACTTTTTTCTTCTAAAAGAATTGGATAAGAATGAAAAATCTCATCAATTAAATACCACCCACTGCCACTTATTATTACCCCAACGATGCCAGAGACAATCACAGCCAGCTGAACTAATCCTCATGTAATTATCAAAGCAATCCCGCAACCGCGATGTGAAAAGAGCAATAATGAAACATGAAATAAATTGAAAGCATAGAACCAGCATATACTATCTTAATTACATGATTAACTCTATCCCAGACTTTATTATTGAGTAAATACAACAAATTTCCAACATAATGCCACATAGTCTTGTAAGGGACACTGTTCAATCAAAATCATAACGACTAACAATGGGCCATGCTGTCGGCGGCCATTTATTATTTAATAATATTAATATTAGCATCCTCCTACGCGCGTAATTAAGCGGATGTGAAGTTGAAGTTGTCGCAAACTGTTCGCTGGAACAGCAACGAATTGCTGAACCCAAGCCTTGAAGAAGCTAAATCGAACTGAAGAAGATTGTTCTCCAATTGATGCCCTCCGATAACAATTGAAGTCATCGGCCTCACCCCTCCATCCACAAACCCCAGACACGACACATCATTATTGTTAACCCGCACGATTGAATTTGCACCAATGATGCTCCAGGACACGTTATTCTGCAAAACGAGATCAATTGGAGGCACAGATGGTCCAAAACGGGAGCTAACAATGTCACTGGACTTAAAACATGCCCCCAATGGCGCAACAGGAGCCACCCTGGTGACGTTTGGCATGGCATTTACAAAAGCTTGAACAAGGGCATTGTAGATTGAAGTTTCCAGGACAGTGTAAGGATTGACAGTGCTGATCTTTGTTCCACCAAAGCCTTCGCTGTCAATGGACAGCAATGTTGTGTTTAATGGGATGGCTTTGTCGCTAACTCTAATGGATTTAACACCAATGAAGTATTCAACTGAAGGTTCGCCTAAGAAACCTGATTCAGTGTTTACTGGATTGATGAAAAGTGGAGTGTAGGTAAGAGATTTTGATACATCAACATTTGGGGAAAGAACATATGGCCCATCACCAAAAATTATAACACCATTAGTACGCGGGAAAGCTGGGCTCAAGCAAATGGCGAATTTCCTATCAAAGCTGAAAGCAGCAGCAAGCTGTAAAGGCAATGCAACTTTACTCCTTCCAAGACCGGCAATACCCACAACGCCATTAGCAAGGCCTTGTAAGACAAATTCTGAACCACAAAGGAAGATGAAATTAGGCACAGTAACGGCTCTCCCCGGATTACGGCCGTTGGTAGATTGGATGGACAAAACATCTATGCGTATGTCACCGGATGTGCCAGTGTTTGAGATGGGATTATTTACGCCAGCGCCACAAATGCCACCTCCACAAGCTTTAGCATTAGCAAGATTGCACTGAGCTGAGCCACAGCGGGCTGTTTTATTGGTAGACGACACGTAACCTTTCTCGCAATCAACCCAGAGAATGTTACCACCAAGGTGAACAGCTAATTTTACAGGCACAAGAGGGGTTCTTTGCTTGATTTGGGTAATATATTGAAGAGTGGCAGCGTCTTTTTGAACAGGAAGAACGAGGGCTTTGGGGCGGAATGATGTTTGGGCTACAATGGGAGACACAAAGAAAAGGAGAGAACATAAGAGAAGAAAATTGTACGAGAGAGCCATTTTTGGTTTGCTTGTGATCACAGTCCATGGTTTCGTTCGATTTATATAGGATTTAGGAGTCTTGACCGGTTGACCCTACAGATTTTCAAAACTACTAGAGGCTCGGCTGCTGGCAATTGCGGCTTGCTGTCTCGAGGCGCTAAAAAGATTTCAACAATTGCAACTCAGGAGTCAGGACATGCTAGCTGTACAACTGTTCGTTAAAATGGGGCAGAATCTTGACTTTGATTGATAGTATTTTGGGTTGTTCTAGTTCTATCTTCTGTATGACTCTGCGTGCTTATATCTAATGGGCTCATATTGGATAAATGGGCCCGTCTATCTAATCTAATTGTCTTCAGCTAATTAATAAAAATACATATAACAAAAACAAGAAGTTTGATTGTACATTAACAATTTCGTGCACGCATTAAACCGTTATCTTTGAGAAAGCAAGTGATAATAAATAAAGATTTTGCTATGTTATTTTATGTTTTGATGGGGGATGCGATTCTCGAAGAAGACTCGTGATGTTAAATATTTTGATTGGGATGTCAAATGGTTTGAAATCTCTGCGATTTGCTAAAATAATATTGGATACTAATTGGTTTTATTTAGCGCGACAATCGGTGATAATCTTGATTTTGCATGCATGTCAAAAGGTGTTTGCTTGATGAAATGTCAGCTGGTCAATTGGGAAATCATCTTTGCTCAAGCCCAACATGCTGAAGCCCAACATGAAGATTAATCAGCAGACACGCAGGACTTGAAGATGATTTCAGGATAAGAACGATGACACGTTAACAGGACAACATAAGTGAACTGTCAAAAAGTACAAAACGGTACGCAGACGGATGGAGGGTGATAAATCAATGTAAATTCTTAGCCATTGATGGCTGTCCAGCAACAGCCAAAAAAAGATATAGCGAGAGCAAAATTTTTGTGTACTCATAGCCTAAGGTGATAAGGGATTCATTCATCAATACAGGAATGGTACATGTTCCGCAGTAGCATTTTATTTAATTAATTGAAGTTATAAATTTAATAATCACAATCTAATAAACATCTTGCTCCCCTATTTTCATAGAACTAGTATAGGGTCTTTGTTTGACTGAAGAAAAGTACTTGGATTTATAAAAACAGTGTGCATATGTTATCCTTCCCATCCTTAGAAGGCAAGAGATTTTTCATTTTCTTGTTTCTTCTTTTATATATGTATACAAAATACAAAAAGATCAGTGTACGTAGTATTCCGCTACAATATAATTAATAATAATCACAAGGACTCGTCAAGCACAGAATTAGGTGAAAAATCGGAACAACACGTTCCCCTCAAAGCGCTAAATCCTAGCATAGAAGTACCTAAATCAAAATCCATAACATTATCCTCCAATTGAAATCCACCTAACACAATTGAGCTGGTCAAGTCAGAGCCACCGTCCAAGAAACCCAAGCACACCACCTCCTCATTCACCTTCACCATAGAATTGGACCCATAAATCCTCCACTTCACCATTTCACTCTGCAACACAAAGTCAATAACCGGCACCGCTGACCCATTAAACCCTTTTGAGCTAAAACAGAGACCGAATGGAGCCACGGGAGCCACCACGCTCATGTCCCTAGAAGCAGCAGCAGCAGCCTTCGTGAAAGCTTTGGCAAATGTGGCATAAATTGAGCTCTCCATAGTCGCGTAAGGAACAATTGTGCTCAATTTTGTCAATCCTTCGATAGTAACCGATAATGGGTTGCCATTTATTTTGATGGATTTGACATTAATGAAGTAATCTTGAGACTTACCAATAAGAGGTGTGTACATCAGTGGCAACTTTGTCGTGCTTGTATGGTGAGACAATACGACACCGTTTGAAGATGAGAGACACATAAAGAACTTTCTTTGATGGCCGATTCCGGTGGCGAGCTGTGACGGTAACGAAATTGGAGCCCTTCCCAGGCCCAGCATTCCTCTGACACCGCTTGCAAGGCCTTGGACGAGAAAAGTTGGCGCACAAGAGAAGAGGAACTCATCAACGGCTGTGATTGATGGGTCCTCTAGTTCTGATCGAACGGCTATGGTGTCTTCCGCCAAATCCCCTGTAGTGGCCAATCCTGAGATGCCATTTTGTGTGAAGACACCGCATGTATTAGTAGTTGTGTCGCTACCATTCCCAGGAACAGGGGATTTTCCAGATCTTGAGCACTGGATTGACTGACTTGGAATCAACCGACGGGATGATGACGACGACACGTCGGCAGAAGAATCACAATCGACCCAGGTCAACGGACCGCCGAGATCAAGAACAAGGTTGATGGGAACTTGCGAAACGCCGTGATGAATCTTGGCAACGTATTGCAAAGTTGAAGCATCTTTGACGACCGGGATGGCAATAGAATTAACACTTCCGTTGACAAGAAAAATGAAGCAAAGAAAGAGAAGGAATTGAGAAGAAGGGGAAGCCATGGAAGTAAAAGCAGCGCAGAGACAGAAAGAGAGAGGACTGAGGGGATTTTGGTAAAAGATAGATCGAGGAATATCATGGAATAGTTTATAGAATATGCGGAGGAGCGACGCTGTTCACGTGGCTGAGTTTAAAACAGGATAAGTGTTTGGAATTGTATAATAGTTTTGCTGACTAGACATTTGTTTTTAGTGCCCGTAGTGGGTGTCCACTACACCGAGTGGGTTGTGGCCGGGTATTGGGTAATCTCTATCTCTATCCATTTCCATTTCCATTTCCATTTCCTTTTGGCACGTGATAAGAGTGTTGAGTTATCATGAGGATTTTTTTTTGTTTTAGAGACAAATATCTGAGGTAGGAATGTGATATATCATTGTATCCATCCAGCCAGGAATTGCAAAGCACCAACCTCATTCATTCATCGTCATCTTTGCCAATTGGTCCAATTGTTTTCTAGGGAAAATATATATATATATATATATTTCTCAGAGAAAGAAGACAATAAAACGACTGGTAAATGAAGGGCACAAAATTTGTTTATAGTGAAATTTGGGCCTACGGGGATCCCTTTTGGGCCGATTGTGGACAACAAGGGATTAATTAAGAGTTTGCTTTAGTGCTTTTAACACCCCTTCAATATGGTAGATAAAATTCCTCTCCATCTCCCCCATCCGAAATTGCATTTTTGTATTTGAAGTGTAATTATAGAAGTAATACAAAGTCTTTTATTCTCCATTCAAATTCTAAGTAACAAGGATTTGAATGTCAATAATTAATTCAAATTAAACTTATTTTTAATCCTCGTTTAAAATAATTCAAAAAAATTTCTAGATTAAAAGCCTTCTTATACTGAAATAATAAAATTCGTAAGAAGTAGGAAAATGAGATTATTACAAATTTGTAAAAATCGATTAGTTAATTGTTGATTTAAAAAGATAAAACTGCGCATGACTGATGACTAAAGTTTGCACAAAAAAAAATGAATTATATAAATGTTTGTTTGGATATAATTTGAATAAAGAAGAAAAGATGGATCAATTAAATTTAATTTGTATTTAAATATAATTTCAATAAAATAGAGGATTTATCAAGGTAGTGAAGAGGTGGTAAAAGCACA
Source organism: Citrus x clementina (assembly GCF_000493195.1). Lineage (NCBI taxonomy): Eukaryota > Viridiplantae > Streptophyta > Magnoliopsida > Sapindales > Rutaceae > Citrus > Citrus x clementina. The sequence continues at coordinate 3,023,641 of NW_006261964.1, read as the reverse complement.
ATTCATTAACTAAAGTCTTCGCCTTGACTTCCGAAAGTACTCTCGAAAATGAGAAATTTTAGAATATCTATGATGTATTCTAGAATTTCTAAAAAATATGAGGTATTCTAGAATTTCTCTTAGAAAATGAGCATTTCCACTAATTATTTAATGTCAGGAAGACGTGAAGACATGTAATAATTCTGGGTTTTGAATAGCATGCCGTTTTATTTTTTATTTTTTTTGTGTGGTGTCATTGTAATAATAATAGAGAATGAGAATCGGTAAAATGTGAAGAGGGTTAGAAGAGATTTCTTGACTGGGGCTTTTAATGTATAGTATGGCATAAACATGAGAAGTGTTCAATTTTTTTATTTTATTTTTAAAGAATCACGGCGAGAAAGGCATATTAGCCGGTGATTGTAAAGTCGCACTTTCTTGAACGTCACAACAGCAAAAGCCTTTCTCCTTCCATCCTTCGAATAGATGGCCCAAACATGAGAAAAAGAAAAAGAAAATAAAAAGAAAGAAAGAAGTGATGTTATTATAATTGGGAAGATTATGATGGCATATCTCGAATATTTTTGCATGTTATAAATTATATACACATATACTGTTGTTGGCAAAGACTTTTCCAAGCTTCTTATCAACATGCCACTCATAAGCACTCTGGCCTTTCGTTCTGACGACTACTTCATTAATTTGAAGTCCATTAAGGTAGATGGCAAAGTTGTTTCCTTTGGTACTTCATTGCTATCTACTGGTAGTGAAGGCGTGGGAGGGGCGAAAATTTGTACCTTAACTCCATATACTGTTTAACATTCTGCTATTTATAATGCTTTGGCTAAACACTTTGTTTAGAGGGAGTCCGCTAAAAAGGTGATCAGGTGGCGGCAGTGGCACCATTTGGTGCACGTTTCAACACTAAGAATGTTGCTACCACCAAGAGTGCAGGACCGGCTGTGCCAACTATAGGTCTGGAGCTAAGGGGAATTGGTAATAGTAGCAGTAACACATATTGGAGAATTTGCGGAGCCAACTCAATGGCGAGAATCAAGAGAAATTTAATGTGCTTGGGATTCCTTGATGGAGGTCCAAACCCAGTACCTTAGCTAGTTTTGGGAGGGTCTTAGCTGGAGGACCGCTTCTTAGTGTTTGATCTTGCATCTTCTTATATATATGGCACTTAGCCCTTAGCCCTTCGCTCCTGCAACATATAGGTGCCTCTCAAAGAATATTTTGACGATCATTAAGCATAGCTTTCCTGTTTTGGTTTTTAATTTGCTTCAGTTTCCTCAGATTTGTGAGAGTGTTTTTGTTAATGAATGAATAAAGTATGCTAGCTTCTTTCCATTTTCCTCCTCCAGATCGATCTTACATTAATTTGGAAATGTGCAATGAGCATGCGCCACATTATCTATTCTGAATGCTGTGTCGTTTTCAGTAGGAGTGAGTGATCCTTTGACAACTCTAAGAGGTAAGGGCTGGTGAGACAGATAGAGATCTTCGAGGCAGTTGTATCACCGAGTGCACAATGGAAAAATAACAATAAACCAAGAAAATGTTGGCTCCACTGGCAATGGAGTCCCCTTAAGTGATTTGACTGAGTTTGTTCTTCAATTCGAGTCGTAGGGAAGTCGCCTTTGTTGGGAGAACATGTGCCTCCCGATTCGAGCGGAAACTTTTAGTATGGGTTGTGGTACGGACTTAAAGGTGTCTCCTACAATTAGGGCCATTTTCAGGATATCTCGTGGTTAAGACAAAAAAAAACAATAATAACAATAATTGGAATGATAATAATTAATAAAGCAAGAGGGGAAACACCGAGGATTGAGTATGTTCTCTCTCCTTCCATATAAAATTTTCATATCAGAATATGGAAACTTTGTAAAAGTCAAAAATAAAATAATTTGACAGGACTGTGAGGACAGCAATGTTTAAAGCCCTAGCTTTCGAGAAATTCAGGAGACAAACCGGTTTAATAAAGGAAAATGATAAAAGGAAGAAAATATAATTAACAATTAACACTATAACATAACATCATAGTGTTACAGACAGTCTATTCTATCCCACTTTTGTATATTTAGCATTTTTGTATTTTTGTTATTAAACTAATGGGCTTTTAAAGACTTTAATAATTTTCTAGTCTAGCTCTTATTGAGAAGATAAGGACTTTAAAATAGTGATACAATACCCTTCAACTCCACAAAGAAACAATTTTATTGTGGGCCAATGGAAAATAAAGATTTATTTTATCAGGAAATGGTGATGTGATGCCCTAAATTAGTTGAGAAATTATGTGTAAGATAATTCAGAAGACTCTATGAGGCTTGGGGAGCCTTAGAAGATCTTTTGACTATTTATATTGTTTAAGTAGTTACTTATATTATCATCTCACCGTTATAGATGAAAGCTAAAGAACCGTTGGTTAATTCTCGCGTAAGTCAAGAGAGATTCAAAATCTAAATTGAAAAACTCTAAAAACATAAGATACTAATAAAATCATTGGAATTTTTTTACAGGTACGTGATTGAATTTAATTTTTGATGAACTTGAAAAATTAAGGATTGCTCTTCAAGTTTACATAATTTATCATTTGATTCTGCTTTTACGAATTACGTATGTGAACCATGGCTGATCATTCTTTCTTTAATTTGTCGCTATAAGTTATATGAGTGCTGAATATATGCTACTAGGCTAGCATCCGTACCTGGCTTCTCTACCTCTAGTGGTCTGTATTTTTTTTTTAAAAAAAAAAAAGCTTATTACACCAATTTGATGGGCCGCATTTATTGTCAGTCCTTTATCAGTAAAAGATAGCCCAGGGGCCGAAAGGAAGCCCTGTATAGCATAGACTCTTAAACGCTGAGAAGAACGCAAATAAACTAGATATAAATAATGAAACAATCATTCAATTAAATAATTAATTCCAGTACATTCTCAGAATTCAAGAGCTTCGCGGGTTAGTTTCATTTTCTTTTCTTTCGTTTCTCTTTTTTCAGTTATTCATCGTGTTTATTCATAATCAGGCTTTGGTTGTTTACTTTTGGGAATTTGATTAGCATTCGGTTTTGTTAATGCTGATTTTGTTTGATTGCGAATTTGAAAAATGCTTTGCCATGATTATAACCCATGTTTTGATTTATTTTAACTTCAAGAAATGAGCTCAAACAAGGGAGTTTTTGAATTTGGGTATTATGATGCACTTGGATAAAGAACAAAAGCACCTGTGATATAACACTTTTTTTAGTACTATTTTCTTCATTCATCTGGAATTCAGGCTTGTGTGAGTTCTTCATCCTTTATGTGCCTGTGCTCTTTTATTTCGAAGTTTCATGTAACCTCATTTAAATTCTTTGGTCATCATATTTCAAATTGAAGAAATAGGATGCTTGATTGGGGCCTTGGTTTAGTAATAACAGATATAAGTCTCCACAATGATGAGGGGAAGAGAAGTTCTCTAATTTGTATTTTCGTGCAAATTATGTTATCTTTCTGGTGGGTATTTTGTTTCGTAGGTTCATATTTATAATGCGGTTTTATTGCTGTTTTAGTTCATTAAAATGTATATATCAGCAAAGTTGTTGGAATTACAGATGGACATGATCTGTTGAGATAGATGTTTATTCAGTTGTGTCCCACATTGGCCAGTAAAGGAGAGTTACTTGAGTTTATAAGTAGGGTAGATCACTCCACTTAATATGCTAGTCTTTTGGATTGGATACTTGGAAATACTAGGTCCAGACCCTCGACAATTGGTATCAGAGCCAGACTTTAATAGCTAGAATGTGGTGGTGGTATAACTCAGGTGTGTCTGACAAAAAGACCTGGATCCGGCTGTGGTTTCCTCCCAGAAGGGAGATTGTTGAGTTGCGTCCCACAGTAGCTAGTAAAGAGGAGTTACTTGGGTTTATAAGTAGGATAAGTCACTCTACCCAATAGACTAGTTTTTTGGATTGGATACCTAGAAATCCTAGGCCAGCCCCCCCAATAATGTTCACCGTCTCTTAATTCATTTCAGTTTCTACTTCTTTGGAACGGGAAAGGAAAAGGGAGCTAGAAAGTGCTGGGGATGGATCAGATGGATAATGCCTATCGGAACCAAATAGCTGCAATTTTGCGAGTTTTAAATTTAACAACATGTTTGAGAGAAGACAGGGTTCCTTGTGAGATTGAACAGGTAAGTAGAGATTGAGCAGGTAACTAAATATTGATTTCATCATTCAGCCATATGACAGTTTCTATATGATTACCAACTAGGAATTTGCTTCGATTGTGTTTCTTAAGGCATAAATTTCTTAATTAAGTTTGCTTTCTGTGATTCTTTTTATTTTTGCAGGGTCTCTTCTTGGGATCGATTGGAGCGGCTAGTAACAAGGATGCACTGAAAAGCAGGAATATTACACACATATTAACTGTAGCTAATGCACTGGCTCCTGCACATCCAAATGATTTTGTATATAAAGTTATTGGAGGTATGATAATTTGATCTGCTGTATCCTTTTACATGAAAGTTTTCTTGAAGTTATAAAATTTTCATAAGTAAATCATGAGATATTTGGTGTTTCTGATACTGCTCTTGACAACAAAAATGTTATTTCGCTTGCTTTACTCCCTTGCCTTTGCATCCATGAGATCATTGTCTTAAATGAAGTAATTCTTCAAATCATGTAGTATTTTATGTTTTATATGCACTTTGCATAGCTTTTGTTTCGCATATTCATACATTCCAATGCTACATTTGCAAAGCAGTCCCATTCTACTTAACTTTGTTTGCATTTTGGTATTTTCATTCTGTTTGTATCTCTTTCCCACTTCACGAAGTTTTAGTGTGTTGAACTCATGCTGTATCAGCACATATTATATTTGTGATTAACTTTGTTTCTTTCCAGATTGATTCTTATTTCCCTATGAAGCTGTTTTTAATGACTAGAATCCTTGTTAATTCTCCGTTGTTCTCTGTGAAATAGTTGCGGACAAAGAAGATACAAATTTATTACAGTATTTTGATGAGTGTATCAATTTTATTGATGAAGCTAAAAGGCAGGGTGGCGGTGTGTTGGTTCATTGCTTTGTGGGAAGATCCAGAAGGTGTCATTTATTTCCCCATCTTGGTTATTTTTCTATGATTATACTTGTATACTCTAATGATAATAGACCCAGCGAATCTGGAAAGTGAACTATTTATTCTCCAAATCTGGGGGAAGGAAATGGATATTAATCAAGTTGTTTCCTTTTCAGCGTGACTATTGTTGTTGCTTATCTAATGAAAAAGCATGGCATGAGCCTGTCTCAAGCTATGGGGCATGTCAAAAGCAGACGCCCTCAGGCTGCTCCAAATTCTGGTTTTCTTTTGCAACTACAGGAGTTAGAGAAATCTCTTCAAGGTAGCCTCTTAGCTTTAATTATTTCCTTCTTGAGGCATTGAAAAGTTACCTTTATGAATATTTTATGGTTTCAGAAACCTATTTATCCACAAAGGATGGTAGTTATCCAAGTAAATTGAAAAAGAAAACTTCCATTATAAAACTATTCTGAGACTAACGATGTGTTCAAGATGATTATAATCTGCTGGACATAGCAACCTAAGCTGTGTGTTATTGCAAATTCCTGATAATGAACAACTTTGTTTTCTGTATATTAGATTTGAAAACCGTAAACATATATTTTATGTCCGAGTACCTTCTCTTGAGTAAATGGTAAATGAATAAGTTATATTCAAATTGTTTGCCGTTAGTGTGAAATTATTCGTGTGAAATTACAATAAATATTTCTGATTGGATCATTTCAGAAATTCAACACATTGGATTCACCTTAACAGGTCTGGTTACTCCTACAGGTCGTACTTGAAGTTGCAAGCTCACTCAGACCAGCAGATCACATTTCTTTTCAGAGTTACCCAATTTTTTCATCATGGTTTCTACTTAAAGAGTTTCTTATCGCATATGTGTATGAACATCTTAGCGTTGCAAAAGCAGAACTTAGCTTCTGCCTTCTGGTTCAAAATCAACAGTGAGAGTAAATCTCAGTGGAACAGAAGTGTGTCCTAGTTGTTGCATGAAAAGATGACTCAATGACTCAACGTGCCTATGCTTTATATGACGTTTATAACTGCATGAATATGATGTAAATAAATAGTCTAGCCATTGTTTTTCAGATTGCGCAAGAGTGGAAGAAATTTGAATCGAGCTCGACGTAAATCAACTTTCTTTTTCTCTTTCGTCTCCTTTTCGTTTCAGTGTTTGAAAGCTACAATTAGATATTCCAATCAATGTTGTTACCCTGCGTTTGTATTTGAGTAAAACTAGGATCCTATCACTTGAGTCCCTATGGTTTATAACTGCTTGGCGTCCATTGATCATTCCCAGAGGCTAATATTAGAGCAGCCTTCACACGCGCACACACACAAAAAGGCGAAAGAAAAAAAAAAAAATCTCTTCCATGCACTATAATCACTACATCAGCATCGACGTGCACAATATCATGCCTTGATTCTGAAATTAAAAGTTAGTTTGTTTTGACAGCTTGCCATGCTGCATACGCGGATTATTCACCTTTTTATAAAAAAAAATTATTTACCACTCACTCACTCGTTCAAGCTCACTCATTTAAGCTCTAACTCAGGATCTGAGCTCTAAGAATGTGGCTTCTTATCATTGAAACTAAACCTTAGCTTCAAATATAAAGAAAAATGTATTTTACTATCTGACCAATGACCTCGGGGCGCCTTTTCTTATTTTTTTTGTGTTTATGTACATCAAAATTGAAATCTTACAAGCTAGTGTATGATTATCATTATTATTATTAGCAAAACCTTTACGGAATGAATGATAGTTTCTGAGAATTTGAACTAATACAATTATAATACGGCATAGGTCTATCGAGAATATAATTTAGAGATCAATTGAGACTTCTATTTAAAAGGAGATATTTATCCTTACCTACAATTATGGAAAGAGAACACGTCTCATTCATTAAACGAAGGAGGTACGTACTCAAAAGTGTTGACGTGTGGTATGACATGTTACCAAAACTTTCTTTTACTCGGAAGGAGGGAACACACGTACATGCATGGGAAATATAAAGAAGAAGTTAAAGAGCAATCCCCCGTTTGTTTTTAACTCTCACGCGGTGTATGTAATTGACCCAAGATAATAAACGTGAGACGTAATATATAGAGTGAGAAAGAGAGAGAGATCAGAGACAGTAACCAAAACCCTCACGGGACTCTAACATAAAGCATTTATTATGAATTAACCACGACCACCAAGTAGCTATGAGATGACGATGGCCTCTCTCTCTCTCTCTCTCTCTCTCTCTATATATATATATATAGACAAGACAAACCCATCGAGTTGCTGTAAGAACATCTACAAACTAATAACAAGCAAGAGGTAGCTTACTAGGGTTTTTTTAGTTTTATATATCGCTTCTGCGAATCAAACCAAAATATGTCTCACATAGCCGTAGAGAGAAACAGAAGAAGACAGATGAACGAGCACCTCAAAGTTTTGAGATCTTTAACCCCATGCTTCTACATCAAAAGGGTATTTACAGTTGTTTCTCCTTTTAATTACATGTGTGTGTGTGTGCGCTGCCTCGCTTACATATTTTTGCTCTTATTTGATGTTTGATTAGGGCGACCAAGCTTCGATTATAGGGGGTGTAATAGATTTTATCAAGGAGTTGCATCAAGTTCTTCAAGCTTTGGAGTCTAAGAAGCAAAGGAAGAGTTTAAGCCCTAGCCCTAGCCCAAGGCCGGTGTTGTTGCACCAATTATCTCCTCAGCAGCCACCTGATATTAATATTAATTCATTTGGGGCTGAACATTTTAAGGAACTAGGAGCATGTTGCAACTCTTCGGTTGCAGATGTTGAAGCAAAAATCTCTGGATCGAACGTGTTGCTCAAAGTAATCTCAAAGCAAATACCGGGTCAAATTGTGAAGATAATCACTGTGTTGGAGAAACTTTCATTTGAAGTTCTTCATTTGAACATCAGTACCATGGAAGACACCGTTTTATACTCCTTTGTCATTAAGGTATTATATAATTAATTCATTTGGAGTTAAATATCATTTCCAAATATCAAATGAAAGCTATCAGAACATAGTTTCTACTTTAGATTTTGTGAATTAGTTAAGCTATTGATCAACTCTTTTACATAAGTCAAGTTAAAAGCCAATGATATTGGGAATCAATGAGATGCAACTGCGATCGCCTCAAACCCTAATTGAACTACAACCCATGCTATTCATGCATGTGCATTGGTCTGTATTCTCATTTGATTTGAATAATTAGCGTAGCTTCAGGAACTTCATTCGTTGCTTACTTAAAATTCATCAAGGATCAAGGCGACACGCACACAACTCATGGCACTCACGCATGCATGCGGCCATTAAGCATTGGTGGTACTAAAATCACCTAGTTATATATAATCAACATATTATTGTCAGTTTTATGAGGTTTTAACATTCTTTTTGAACTTTGATCCCCCCCACCCCCCACACACACACACAAAAAAAATATTGTTTTTCGTATCTTTTTATAACGGGTGGAAATTCTACTTAGTTTGTTTGACTAAAGATAGAATGAAGCAAACAGCTGTGTCCTTACATTACATATTCATAGTAGAAAGCATGATTATGTATTAACTCATACGCTGGTACATAACATATATAATGAACTTTTGATTGGTATTATATGTCTTGCTGATGATGATAATTAATTTACAAAATATAAAGAAACAGTATTGTTGATTTTGTGTGGTTTTATTCATTGTTGCAGATAAGGTTGGAATGTCAGCTAAGCCTGGAGGAATTGGCACTCGAGGTTCAAAAAAGTTTCCTGCCAAATGCTGTTTATGCTAACGACATATAGTTTAATTGCAGTCTTAATTAATCTTAATTACATGGTTTGTTGTAATCAATGGTATCAAGTATGCATATGATATGAGACATGGTACACAGTCATGTTTTGTGATATGTATGAATGCATTATAGTTCACAGAATATCATTCAGGTCCATTTGGTATTGAGGTAGTTGTAGCATAAAAGAAACAACACTGAAGTGTTTGGTAAACACTAGTTGTTGTAACTTAAAGTTATTTTAATATAATTTTTCACTTGCATAATGAAAAATCTATTATATTTTTAATAATTTTGTCAAAATTATTATTTGAAAATTTTATTTACTATATATTATTAACTTTTGTTTCATAATTATAATTTTTTTTCTTTCTAAAACAGCTGGAACTCACCTCAATCCCAAATAAAACCTCAACCATTGTCACTATAATACTAATTCTAATGAGAACATTTCTTATCTTTGTGGCAAAAGCTTCGAATGTGATTAATATCATATAAATAGAATGTTTATAATCAATTTAAAAGATTAAACCATTTAATTAATGATATTGCCAATGCACGCTTTATAAACATAGTGTGTGTGTGTGTGTTAATAATTAATGGTGGCATTTTCGAGTTCGGATTAATTTTCTGCAAACTCAATCCGAACTGCAATACGCCGGTCCATAAAATTTGAAATTGAACTTGAAATCCGAACAGATTGAATCGATTGCAAGTTGGGTGAAAGCCTGCGAAAATTGCTAAATCTTACAACATTTGTATCTTAATTGATAAGGCGCTCATTAATTGTTGCTTGTAATTGTCACATTCATGATGGTATAAAAGTCAATTATAGGTAATCTACCATATAATCAATTATTAATTGGTGCTACTATCACATCGGTAATCTACCATATGATCATTCTTTTCATCCCTACTTTGCAAAGCTAGTCTTAGTTGTTTGTAAATAGATGCTTCCCATTACTAAAAAAACGAGCATATATGAATAAAATAATTTTATATAACATGTTTTATAGAATATGTATGCAAATTAATAACAAAATAACCTCAGCATATTCCTTTGTAAGTTAAAAACTAAAATTCTGCTTTATTTTGATCTTATAGACTACAGCATCGGCCAATTGAGTAGGAATTTTCTTCTTTTATCTCTCATCTGTCCGTGTTGGAAACTTTCTGACCCAATTTTGAGGCCCAATGGATCATCCATATACTGATTGGGCATGTACCAAATCTATTCACAAAGAACAGCGCTTCTAACACCCCTTCAAAACTCTTACAAAACCCTTTTTCAATTATTCTTGTCCTAAGCAAAAATATCCTTTTTCTATTTAATCCCATTTCCCTTTTTTTTTTTCAGTTTGTTCCCAATTTAAGTATTTTAAATCAGCCACTCCGATGGAGGAGATGATGAGTTTGCAAAAATATATAAAGTTAAGTGAAGCTTCTTGATGGTTCCTCCAATTATGATCATGATGGTGAACATCGAACTTTGGAGAAAGATAAGCTGCAAAGTTTTATAACAGTTTTTTTTTTTTTCCACTCACCCATAAAACAAATTGAAGTCTTATTTTTGGATAAATAAGAGTCACAAACAAAAGAAAATGACTTCTTAATTTTTCAAATCTTATAAAGAGAGAAGCAGTCGAAGAGTTTGTAGAGAGAATAAAAAATTAGTGGGTGTGTTGAGTTCGAAGAGAGAGAATAACAGTAGATAAACTTAATTTTGTATTTATCCTTAAATGTAATCATAATAAAAAAAGAGGTGTTATATAGAAAATAATGGGGTGTTAATAACACTATTCGTTCACGAATCACGAGTTTCAACCAAAAATACAAATAATCCTTGGGGGATCCGAGTGGAATGCACGATTGAAAAACACTAGGGACACTTGTGTTAATTTCAATCTATTCTTTTGTGCCCACAAAAATAAAACCCCAAAACCCAATCAAAGCACTTGTTGCTATTAACTCCGATTTTGGGAACACGTTTTTTGGGCCATTTGAAAATTATGGGAATGCCATATTAAATAAACCGAACATTATTTAGAGCAATTCCATCAAACAGTTGGCTGCGCAGCTCCTTTTCGCCGCTAGTGGCATAGCACCACCATCTCAAATCTAATTTAAGTAAATCAACAAATCAATGTGACCCCCACTGCTTCTTTTAGTTTCTTTCTCAACATCATGTCTAAAGTATTGGGCCCATAAGTTGCAAGATTGATGGATCTTGATCTTGATCTTGATTTTCAATTATGCACTCTTCATAATTGCTAATTCATGGTATGTGGCGGTGTTCTGTTTTCACTCCATGTATGCGCCCACGTTGAAATGATTCAAGGTGTGCTCGAGTTAATTGTAATTCTAGTTGATTGATTTCAAAGGTTCTATAGAGATTTTTTTTTTGGGGGGGGTTATAAATATATATATTGTTTATGAATTTGTTGATGAAAAAAAAAAAAGAACTCATAAAAAACGTGGCTTCAAATGTTTCTGTCATTGATAAACTCGAAAACGTTTTTCATTCATTGCTGCTGTTCTGAATTTTAATCGAGAAAGCAATATTTATTTCTAAAGCCGTGAAGACGATGAAACGTATTTGGTGAGAAACACTCCCAAAAGAGAAAGATAATTTGGAAAAGCATTTTCATTTCGGGGCATTTCAAATCATTTCATACAAAAACATGCATTTGGTAAAGGACCCAAAGTTTGTTTGATATGGCAAAAGAGTTTTGATTCAAAACGAAGCATAATGATATTCCCTAATGTTCAAATTGAAATTTGGGATTCCCCTTAGGTGCAACAGTGGCACCGTACTACTGTTGCACCTAGCCGTTGGATGCAGTTGGATGTCAGTGGATCCCACCAATCCAACTGCATCCAACGGCTAGGTGCAACTGTGGCACGGTGCCACTGTTGCACCGTAGCCTGATCCTGAAATTTGACAGTTGACAAAAGCCACGGCAGCAAAACTTGACCGTCTTCCTGCATGCCCTCAGTAGATATGAGTGAAATAATTCTCACAAGATACCAAAAAAAAAAAAAAAAGTGCAAAAAGACTTTACCCTAATTTAGCCCCCCATTCATTGCTTCAAAATATAGGGATTGATTGACTTTTGAAAAATACAATTCACCTTGTCCCTGCTGTGTCCATCTTAGCTAGCAGGGATAGCAAGACCTAGATCCTCAAGTTGGGATTTTTTTTTAAAAAAAAAAAGAATTAGAATTTTATCTAAAATTTAACCTATTTCTATGTGAATTTTATATTTAAAAAAAGTATATATATATATATATATGACTTCATTTTGGTCTCTGTCGATCCAAAATTCTAATTCCCACGGACGACCTTTGTCGACAAATCCAAACTTGTGAACACCGCACCACCAACGGCACACGTCTCAAGTATGGAGCTCTTCTGTCTTTACACCCCAGTCTATCAGTAAGTTTGACCAAAACTCTTTAACTCCCACACAAATTTGACCTTCGTCTCTAAAAAGAGGAAGAGATGATATTTTTTAATATACTGTACGGAATCCGCCTAAGTTATATTTAATGTAATTTAATATCTGTCTGTAAAATTTTATCTAACCTCCTATATTTTATTTACTATTAAATTGAGTATAAAGAATTAAACGAAATTTTATATTTTAAAATATTTATAATATTTATAAATAAAATATAAATAATATAGAATATATGGAGCTAAATAAAATTTTACAGACTGACCGTAAGATACTACTTAGGCGGACCCGTCGTCTGTATGTAGTAACAATTAGCCTCCGGGGGGAACAGGCACTACCATTGAGGCGTGGACGCGTGGTGCCTTTTGCTTTGATAACGCGGGTCCCGCACTTAAGAGAGGCTACATACATAAACTCAAAAATCAAAAGAAAAGATTCCGCCTCTTCAGAGCGAAGGGGCCGCAGCTGCAGGCTAACCGACATCTCTCCCCGTTTATTAGCTACCGTCATCTTTTGCTTCTTCTTTCCCCCCTTTTTATACTCAAATTTTATTTATTTGTTTCCCGTTTAACGCGTTTTCTTTTTAACCCTTTTTTTTTTTATGCTGATTTACTATTTAACTTGTCGCTCTGTCTCCCTCTCGGCTCCGCTCCGCTGTCGGCTCGGCTTTCCGGCCTTTCCCCCTTTTTTTCTTTTTTCTTTTTTTTTTTTGACTTCTAAGGCACTCACGTTCTGAAATTTTCTTTTTTAACCTTAAGGTTTCAAATTTGCTATCCCCTTTTCTTTTTTACATTTTCTTTTTGACCAATTGGAATATTTCTCTAATTTTTTTACCAGCCAGAGAGAAAAAAAAAATTAATTCTTTAAAAAATAAACACACACACACACACACACAATCCCTACATTACTCCAATTTTTTTTTACTTAATTATTACGTGCCGTTTTTTAATTAAATAATCCATTATTGATTCGGCACATACCACATTAATTAAAAGTCAAAATTGAATACGACCCTTGGTTAAGAGGTAAAAATTGAATTAAATTAAAAACAAAAAAAGGGACAGAGAGAAAATGAGGGAACAGAAAAGAACTAAACAAAGTGGGCTGTAGCTGTACTATTGGATTTTGGTTTGGCTACAAAATCTTTAGAAAGATATATTAGCCTGCAAAATCTGAGTAACAAAATTTTAATCGCGCAAATAACCCTGCACGGAATGATGTAACTGAGCCATCTGATTGGATATTTCGATGGCATTATTGGAAAAGCAAGTGAAGGAATCAGCAGCCCCAGTACAGTGAAAGCTACTACTGTATAATGTATGTGAAGGAGGATCTTCGCAACCTGTAATGATGGTTGCATGTTACAAAGTAATCTGAATCTCTCAGCTCTCTCAGAACATCATCAAAGAAAAGTGGGCCATTGGATCCTTAATTCTATGAAATAATCACCATGTAAATTGATGCATTGAACTTCATTGATTTTTTTTAAAATATATATATATATACATAGGTGATGACGATAATGTTGTTGGTAATTTATTAATGTGCTTCGGACGTAGTATTCAGTGAGGAACAATGTGTTAAATTAATGCATAGGCTAGGAATTTTGGAGCTATATATGTGGTTCAATTTTTGAATTCAGTAATCAACTAATTGTCTATATAATGCATAGGCTGAATTCAGGGGAAAGTGTCGGTCCATGCCCAAATGTTTCCTTTCCTTTTGTTCTTTTTTAAGTAAATTGGAATCAACAAGTCGCATTTACTTCTCAGTGACGATTAGTATTAAATTAACCAGTTCTTTGAGCATAGGTTAATTATTTTATCTATTTGCTTTAAGTTATTCGAAAGTCCATGAATATTATTATATCAGTTAATAATGTATTAAAACTTGGGGCGGCATCATTTGATGGTCGCCGCCGCCAAGGCATACACCAAAAATCAATTGTTGTCTAATTAATAAATTTCGATCCTTCATATATATATATATACATACATACATTATACGCACACAAAAAGGCTTTTTATATCATTTTTTTTTTTCCTTTCTCGTGACTTCTTTAAGTCAGGATTAGGTTTCCATGTCAACTTGTGGGTAGATTTTTTTTCGAAATTCTTTTTTGGAGTAGATACTGAAATTTGGCCTGTGTTCGTCAAGGCTAGTCCTTGTAAATTTAAAGTATAATATTCATAATTGCGAATTTTTTTTCTTAATAATAAAATTGTGATTTAATATTAAAAAAGCATACATAAACACAATTCATTAGTGAATAAAATATTGTTATGTGTGTGTATGCGTTCCTAATCAAAACAACCATTCAACAACAAGCCAATCGATCGAATTAATTAAATTTAAACCCACCTAATTAATCAATCAAGATTAATATTTCCGAGACTCTCACTCGTTGTATCGCTTGGTGCATAGAGCAGAGTAGATAGGGATTTTTCAAACTTCGATAATTCAATGAAAGAGACAGTAACACACATGCATTTGCCAGGAGCAAAAGCAGAAAATGGAGCCTAGTGCTCTCTTGGAGAATTAAAGAAAATTGTCCTAATTATGCATAGGAATTATTAGGCAGGGTACTAATTACTAAACCCAAAAAAAAAAACTAAGACCGAGCCCATTTGTTATTCGCCAATCGCCACTAATGGTAAACATGGCTCCCATGTGATTCTAAATACCTTGGCCTCTGTGCTTTGAATGTAGAATTCCTCGCTTTGACTTTTTTTAACTTTTTACTATTTGTTTATTATTTAATATCTTTTTAATTAATTAATTAATCGCTAATGGTACAAGACTACTTGTTTATTCATTTATTATTTCGTTGTTGCTGCCTCAGAGCTTAACTTCATATGAACTGTGAACCAGGCTGCGGCATGAGTCAGTCTTTTGAGGCTGGCACCCCTTACCATTCTCGTCTGCAAGAATAGCTCGAGCACAAATTCCAAGTTCTATTGGAATTGGGTAAATAGTATCTTCAAAAGATTTTGTGTCTAATGTTTGTTTAGAATACGTTGAGAGAATGAGATTTATATAAAGATGGTGGCTACTCGGTAGAGGTGCCCCCACCGTTCACTATATTAATGATAGCCGACGATTTTAGTGTCAATTTCTATAATCTTTTAATTATTATCAGTGCTCTTTCGTGAAATAATTCCAGCATATCATGACCCTATATAAATATATAAGACAATGATATATAAATAATAATAATACCAATATAAATTTGGGTGGTCAATTGGACAAGGCACCCCTGGTAATCTGGTATGAGGAGGATTTAGCATTTGATAACTCTTAATTACAAGTATTGTGTTGGGACTTGGGAGTTGACTATTGTTGAAAGAAATTTGCTAAACTTTCGTTTGTTTTTTGTTTTTTTTTTTCCAATTTTGTATTATATTTCTAGGCTTTGATGCTCTCGTCTTTTTGTTTGCAGGATTAATAAGCAGTCTTTCGACCCATTTGCATGCGTTTCTATTTGTTTAAGTTCACAATTTCTTTATCATTTAGGGATAATATTCATTGCGTTTGGATATAGATCTTCTCTTAATCTAATTTTCCTTGAACTCTTCGCTCCTTTTTTTTTTTTTTAAATAACTATAAGTGAAAAATCTTAATAATCTTTCTATTTTACATCCTTTTTTTAATCTCAAACTTAATTACATTTGTTGGAATCCCTGACATTAATGAAATTTTAATTTATGATTACATTTGTGACGTTCTCCTTCCCAAATTCTTCAACAATAAGATGGTTTTGAGAATTCATGAATCATCCCAAAAAAAATTTAATTTATGATTACATTTGTGAAGTTCCCGTTCTCAAAATTTCAACGATTAGATGGTTTTTATAATTCATGAATCATCAAAAAAGACCTTAATTTCTTATTACATTTGTGAAATTTTCATTCTCAATTTCTCCAAAGATTAGATGGTTTTCAGAATTCATGAATAAAGAAAAAAAAAAGATCGGAGTTAAAAGTTATTTTCAAAAGTTGGAGAATTCTTTAGCTAAAAAAGATAATATTTACTCGGTGGGTAATATTTAATTAGAGAAATAAAAAAAAAAGCAAATAAATCTTGACTATTCAAAATATAATTGCCCCATATAGAATGATTATGAAAAAAATTAGGTCAAGAAAGGATTTGGATCCGCCATCGTTTATCTTTTCAATAAAAAAATATTTCTCTTGTTTTGCAAAGTTTAAAAAACAAAAAAAAAATTGTGGAATTGAAGTGGAAGATGTTATTGTTTATCAAGTTGCCTTTCTGAATGTAATTAATTATGTAATCGAGTGACAATGAAATATCTATATATGTTTTCTTTTTTAATTGAAAAGTTAGTGCAGTCATGGATAATATTCGCCACCATTTTTATTTTATTTTTATCTCAAGTGAAAAAGCTTCAAGGCATATCTATTCTCACTTTCAGTAACTTATATAAATATTCCTAGACGGGCCCTTAATAATCTTTCTATTTTACACCACAAAATTTTTGTTTCTCAAATTTAACTACATTTTGTTGGGATTCTTAATATTACTGAAATTTTAATTTATAATTACATTTATGAAATTCTCGTTTCCAAATCCTTCAACGATCAGATGCTTTTCAGAATACATGAATCAACCAAAAACAAACAAAAAAAAAAAAAAACAAAGGATTTAAAAGTTATTTTAAGAAGTTAGAGAATTACTTAGCTAAAAAGATAATATTTACTCAGTGGACAATATTGAATTATAGAAATAAAAAAGCCAATAAATCTTGACTATTCAAAATATAATTGCCCCCATATAGAATGATTAAAAAAAAAATTAGGTCAAGAAAGGTAACAAAAAAAATTCGAGAGTTAACAAATCTCTATCAAACAAAGCTTTCAATTGCTTTCTCTAAATTAACTGACTGAAACACTTGCATGATTGTCATAAAACTTGTTTTCTGCAAAAGAAAAAAGAAAAAAAAGAGGAACACGGCAACATAATTTCCCCACTGTGATTGGTGATTTGAAGCTTTTAACATACTCAAATGCAAATATGAATTTATCTAATTCTGTGCCATGTTAGGCCGTGATTACATCACCTGTTCTTAAGATCTTTTCAATAAATCTCTATTTAGCTTAAAAAGATAGGTTATGATTTCATTTGTCATCCAACTTTATTCTATAATACTTTCCATTTTTTATTTTTTATTTTTTGGTTGAAAACTTTTTTATTACACTTTTAAAAATTTTGCTATGATTTATGAACCCCAAATTTATGTAAGCGAGCCTTTGGCTTATTGGTGAATTCATGTTAATGAGAATCTCTATTTGGGGACTGTATTATTTTCTATTTTTTTAAAAAAAGAAAAGGTAGATGTCAATATCTCTTTTATTGCTAGGGGTGAAGTGTATATATATTTATAATATTATTGAGGTAATATTTTGAGTAGATTTTTTTTACTTTAATACATATATTATAAAAAAAAAACTGAGATTTTTATTTATTTATAGCTAATAATTGACAAGATAATGAAATAAGATTTAAAAATGGCAAAGGAGTGACAATAATGAGCTGGTACAAGTGGATTGTGTGATGACTTGTGTCCTTAATTATGCTATCCAATCTATCACGTTGGCCAGAAAGAAGTTTATCTCATTGAACGTATAAAGGAATATGATATTATGCTGCATTAAAGTTATGTCTTGGACAGTAATAATAATAATTGGTGGCCATCACGAAATAATAAAAATAAATAAATAAATAAAAACAAGCTTTCCAACAACAAAAGCAAGTGCTTTTTATCACTGAACTCACTAGTGGTTTCAATCATATTTAAAGGACTATCTTAGTATTTTATTTTCCTAATTTCAACCATTACTATACACATTAGCCTCCCACATTATTATATGTCCCTCCCCCCCACATTGCATTCATCTCAATCGTCCACTATCTTAGTTTATTGGCCCCCCCACCCACCCACCTAACAATATCTAATGAGGTGTAGAAGTTCAACCAATCGACGTTTGGCCGAATGGATAGCACTTACTAAAACTAATCCTCTTATTACGAGGGCTAGTTTTAGTTTTTTTCTTTAATTATTTTATATTTGAGTGGAGATATTCTTTTCTCTTACGAACTGTAAATGAAATAAATAAAAATATGAATAGCGTTTTAAAAGATTAATATACACGAGTCCTAATAGTATAGTTTGATTGTAAATATTAATTGTAATTTGATGTAATATCGGTAATAATTTTATATATTAATATTAAAACTTTATAGTTTAATCGAGAGTATACTTGTTATGTGTATATATATGTATATCATATTGATATCATGTGATATCAATCCATACTAAAATATAACATTATTGATTGACGTTGATTGTCGTATGAAAACATAAAATATGAATAAATTTATTTTCTATTCAAGAAATTTTGATCCTTTACATCTACCAGCAATTGTCATTTTCAGGCAGCCCAAAATTAATTAATAATGTAGTTCACGTTACTGCTTTCATAAAAACTTTTGTTTTCTTCTTCGTACAAAGCAGAAATTTTATAATTGAGAAGAAAGTATGGAGTAAAACTGAAGGGTTTGAATTTTGACTTTGACAAAAAAAAACAAAAAAAAAAGAGGTAAAAATCAAACAATAATGTGAGCGGCTTTTTCCAATTCTGGCTATGTTATTGCTTCTTTACTTCTCCAGGCAATAATGCAGGAAAAAGCTACAGATAACTCAGAAGAAAAAGATTCGTAAGTCGTGGTTCGATGCCATTCTTGTTCGAGATGAATTAGTTTGCTTACCTTTTATCAAAGCAATAATTGTGAATTTGGTATTTTTCGAAATCCAAAGGCACGTGAACAGACAGCATACATGAAAAGTCATCAAATGAACAGCTTATAAGTCAGCAGCTTTAATGAATGCATTCTAATTCTTGTTTCTTTGAGCTTAATTAATCATCTTTAATCAATTAAGATAACTCAAAATAATAATTCTTTAGCATAAGTCCAATCTGTCCCTTGAATTATATACATGTAAGGCTGCAAATGTATCTGACTGCTTTCGCCTTCCCAGCTGCCTGTGCAGTGGTATTGTTGGGCAACTAATTATTTATATATTCTATGGTCACCTTTTGAAAGGAGAAAGAATAGGAAATAAACAATCTTTGTAGGTTTTAATCTCTCCTCAAACACCCATTTCTCTTTGCACTTATAATGTAATGTTGAGAGTAAAAGTTCGAATTTTTATAAAAATATTATGAGGATTAATTTCAGTTCTTTTTCGATTATTAAATAATTGAGTGAAGTCAGTTTATTTCTTATGAAATATAAGTAAAGTAGACACCCCTCGAATATTAGAGAATGTTTAAAGAATTTGGACCGCGCTTTAGAATAGTACATGCCACGACGAAGGTCCCAATTATATAATCTGTTTGTAAATATTAATTGTAATATCTGATATAATATCAGTAACAATCCTATATAACAGTATTAAAAAAAAATCTCACTGCCAAGATTCATGGAACATAAAAATAGGACAAATTAAAATAATAAATCAAATGGTGGAAAGAATTATTGAAGCGGATGGTGTTTACACAAAAGGAAGCCAATTTTTTTTTTTTCTTTCGAATTTGTCACAATCTATAATTACATTATATGATCTGAAATCGATTGGAAACTGGGTATATATGTTTTTTTTTTTAATGTAAAGCTAGCTGAGTGTTCGTTGTTGTCCACTCCCAATATCTTTTCAAGAAACTGCATTTCTGTGTACCACATGCGGTCGCTCATCGCCTACAAAGTGACAAATGCCAAGCAATTATATGACATAGACAAGACATAAAAATGATAAAATTTGCATGCCCCATAAGACTAACGAGCATAACAAAACAATAATATGAACGTTTGTTTGACAAATTACTCAGCTCTCTCCTGTTACGCGATGGGAATTGGGCACTAGTAATAGGAGAAGCACTTGCATAATGCCGATGAGGACGTGCACTAGATGTCAAGTCTTGTGAAAAAAGAAAAAGAAAAAAGCACTTCTGTAAAGAAGTCAAAATCTGGCCGTCGACAAATAAAATCGTTGATTACTTGTAAATGTGAAAAGTTGTACATGGACCCTACTTATTGGATATTTGCTATTGCTATCAGAACCAAACTGCGCAAATCTTGGCCCTAGATCACAATTGGATCCCACTGATTGTGACCGAACGTTTGGATACATAATTGAAGTTATCATGCAATACTTGGTCACATGCACGGATCTTTTATTTATAGTAATAAATATTACATTAATAAATTAAGTAGATATTTAAGAGTCAAAAGGTTATGTAAATTTGGAATTAATGAATGGGAGCAACCTTTAACACTTTTTTTAATCAGTTCCAACATAGTATCAATATTATACAACTGAAATTTTGTATAAAGAAATCACTCTCATTATCACCTTAGAGTTAAGTAGAAGAGATAGTGACTAATCCAATTGAGAGATTGTTAATAAATGAGGATTGTGAGATATATAAATGATTATATCTATAGGATTCACAATTTATATAATAACCATCAAGATTTTTAATAAGAAGTTTTGATTCTTTCTAAATATTTTTCATGTTGTTTCACTCAATTTTTAAAGATAATTTTTAGAGATCCAATAAAAGAGTTTCTTATTAGATCAAATTCATAATTTTAATTATAGTCTAATAGTAAGTGATAAATCAATTCTCTCTCACTTATATGAGTGGGGTTCGAACGTCAAACCTTTTATTTTCGTTTTAAAAATTCTATCAACAAAATTAGTTAGCATATGTGAGCATATCTAGACATTTCTTTTAAAAATCGAATTTCTATTTTTAAATTTATGGAAACTTTTTTACACTCAAATATTAAAAAGAATGGATCTCTTTTTCTCACAAGTCACAAGATGAGGATCACATTTTAATTAGCTGTTTTGATTCTCTCCCCCTTTTTTTTTCCTTTATGTTGCAGAATTTAGTTGGTTATGAATTATATCAACTTGTAACAGAGGTCACCATCTAAAATGATATAATTGATATACGGTAAGATTTTTTTTTGTTTTTCTTTTACCCACAACCTAAAGATTTGAATTGTTAAATGATTTTTGGATGTTACACAATCTTGGCACAAACATTGAACAAACTAGCTCCGTGATCCATGGCACCATTCAATAGAGTGTTAGTGGTTGGAAAAATATCGAATCAAACACCTTTAGAGGATAACATAGTCACGTGTATTTGATGGAATAATTCGAGCAGTAATTATGTATGTATGTTTGTATGTATATGTATTTTGTTTAGAAGAAAGTGAAAACTTAATTCACCTTCTTAGCACTCGAGTCTCACTCCACCCATCAATTGGTCTTTGGCCTGGTGAGAGAATTTTTGTACTTATAATATTAAGTGTAATGGTTCAAACCTCCATAAAAGTATTATGTGGGTTAATTTTTGTCCTCCCTTAATTATCAAATAATTAAGTAGAGCCAGTTTATCTCTCACGAAATGTGAGTGGAGTTGACAACCTTCGAATATTAGAGAGAATTTAAAGAATCTAGACAACTCTTCAGAGGAGTACATGTCACGAAGAATATCTCGATTATATAATCTGTTTATAAATATTAATTGTAATATCAATAACAATAGTGTATAACAGTATTTAAAAAAAAAAAAAATCTCGCTCCACTCAACAAGCACATTCCATATTTTTTGCTAGCTAGTGACTAATCTGTGCTCATTGGTCAACTTTTTAAGTGCATACAATTGGCCAACTCTCAAACCTAACCCCTGTGGGGGTCCCTTTAATTCGAAGCAACAATTTTCAATTCTTTCTAGATATCCTCCAATAATTTCAAGAAAATTGCAACAATCTAATGATTTGGTTTATTCAACCAAGTTCATGATTGAGATGGATTGTTTGAAAATATATAGTCATGTCAATTCCAAGGTTCGACCCATGGGTTATTTTGTTATGGCATGACCTTGATTTGTTTATGTATGCATGAACATAAATGAAGGGCACATTACGATATCATTAATGGATAATGTTGTCTGTCGCCATCATTCACAATGCAAGAATGATAAGGTATTACCATTCATATTTTAATTTCGTTATTGGTCTATCCGTATATATATATAGTCCACCCAACATTTTGTTCCAATAAAAATCAATATTAATTGAATGTTTGTTACACAATATCATTTCAAATGCGGCTGCGTTTTTCTATGATGGGTCCTAGGGAGCAATCTCACAATACTTGAATTCATTGTCGATATAATACGAACTAAACAGTTTGATGATGATGATGTTTAATTTTGAAATGATTTAAGACCATACGAAGTGATGAAGAGAGTGGAGAGTCCACTTCCATAATAGAGTTAACGTCAAGGTCTCCCCACAATTGAAATTCATCCATAAATTAAAGTCATCAACTCACCTTCTACGAACAACTGATCCTATTCCTAAATGAATCAGTAACTCGTTTTTAAATTTTACAAGTTATTGACTTAGCAGGCACAAATAATAAAAAAAAAAAAAGAGTAAAAAAATCGTCTTGTGTTTTGACAATTCAAATATTTAATATTGTGTTAAATGAGCTCACTCCATTTTAGTTAACAATATATTTTAGAAATGGATTCGGTTATATAAGAATCGCTTTAAAATAATTATATGATTAAAGTTATAATTTTTTTATGGGTCTGATTATTTTAAAATAAAATATTTTTTCATAATTATAAAATTAAAATTATATTAATTTTTTTATTATTTATTATTTTATGTGTGTAATTAAAATTCATATTTTATTATAAATCGATTTCGATATAGCCATTATTTTTTACTATTTATTACTTTAGGCGAGGCTGTGATTTATGTTGTGAAATATCCTGGTCAGGTTTCTCAATCGCTGATTCAGCCACCGCCTTTAGAAATTAATATGAAAATGGTGTTTACTGTTGACCAATTGTGAGGATAACTTAGGGGTTTTAGGGCTTTGAGGCAGCGTACGGTGAGAGCGTGTATGCACAGTGCGGAAACAAAGTCCTATGCTTTCCGCCGTTCGATGGCAGATATGGTAGATTTGATTCAAAATTTTTAATGGTTCGATGGTACGAAATACCCACTGCACTGCTTTGCTTTTTAAGATTTGTAATTATTACAACGAGTGTCGCTTTAAATATCGTAATTATAACGCTTAACGGAGCTTGTTGTCTCCGTTAGTGGCGTTTTCGTACTTTTCAATAGTCAGGCTTGTTCTTTTGTTTATCTTTTTTGATATTTTGCGGGGCCCAGCGTTTTGGAATTTTCTGGCGCGTAGACCAAACAAGGCAACAGGTGGGTCCTACTCCCATCTCGGACATCGAAATTTATTTGGATCCATTAGGCTGTACCAAATTACATAATAAACGCTTGTAACTGGAAGATTTATTTACATGCACTACTTTAAAAAGTTAGTATTTTTTTTTTTTTTCAAATGGATGCAATTACATATAATTTGAGACCGTAAATATAAATATTTGTAGTACAATTTAAGTTAATTATCTTCTGAATCTGAGTTAAGCTCAGTATTTCGGAA
Organism: Citrus x clementina; assembly: GCF_000493195.1. Lineage (NCBI taxonomy): Eukaryota > Viridiplantae > Streptophyta > Magnoliopsida > Sapindales > Rutaceae > Citrus > Citrus x clementina. The sequence continues at coordinate 2,999,770 of NW_006261964.1, read as the reverse complement.
GCTTTTTATGTAGTCTGGTGCTTTTAACTTTTTCTCAGAAAATCAACTGATTGCTGACGTTATTAATTAATTAATTTTTTTTCATAAGAAGATGTATGATTTAATACATGCAGTCGTACGTAATAAAATGTGCGATTGCAGGACGAGTTTTTATTGAGGGACTCTGGTCTCATAACAAAGTTCTTAATGAAAGTTCGCCGTACATGTAATCGATCAGACGGTGGGTGATTGAAGCTTCACCTTTTGTTCAGATTGACATGGCAATACAAGAGTGGGGAAACAGAAAGCAGGTTTAATCTGATCGGAGACGGTAGTGTAACAGAGGGGTAAGTGGTAGGGTCCCACGTGAAAGTTCAGGATTTTCAATTCCTAGTCAAAATTTAGGGCCAAAAAAGCAAAAATAAATAATAATAATAATAATAAATAAAAAAGAGTTTGGGTCTGTCAGCTTCATCATGATTGGCAACTCCCCCGTTTTACTCCATCGCTCTTTTCTTTCTTTTCTTTCAAACTTCCCTGGTTTTTCTCCCCAGACTAAGGTTAAAGTTTCAGTCCTTATTTATTCTCTCAAATTAGGCGTATAGCTTAACATTCAATCATGACCCCTCAACGCCATGGCCATGGGCTTGTAGCAGCCCAATGGTGGGCGGCTTGTTGACCTGTTGTTCTTAATAATGTGGAAGACACAAGTTCGAGGTCTCCCGATGAATCTCCCACCTCTTCAAAAAAATAAATAATAAATAAATAAGAATCTACGCACATACGTTGAAACTCTCCCGCAGCGTACTTCCCATAAAGAATATACAAATTAAAGGTATATATTATCCGATTCATCAGTTGTAAGGAAAATAAAAACACCAGAAATCATTTTTATCAATTAATTGTTTTAACTGTTCATAAAACGCAATCCAAATTTATCCGTGTTATTGAATCACGAGAGGCTAATAAATCAAAGAAAATGACAACGTCTTTTTATTCATTGATGGGACAAGAACGAGGGAGAGAGGAGTTTGTTAAGCAAAAACACACAGAGAGAGACATGTAATGTAAGTAAACATTGCGCACTCTGTTGTGCTCTGCTCTCTGATCATTCACGTTCATTACACAAATACATCCAAACAAAGCCCACAACCCCCCGACCCTCATCCCCATGCCTTGCCTTCGCTCCATGTGATTCCTCCACTACTCGTCCAAATCGTCTATCTTCATCATCCTCCACGTGTCCTGATCAGGCCGATGCCAATTGGCATTCAAACTGGCCGTTGGATTAAGATGAGGATGATATGTACATTTAGGTAACATCGATCCACCAGAAGAATAGAGTTATGTCCGCGACCAAACACCCCCCCACCCCCCCCAACGAACAAATTTTGGATCTCGAGCTGCTCACATTAAATGTTTGCCTCAGAGGGCCACACCGCCCGTGCGAACGTAGGCCTGAAAATGCACTACAACAACTTTGGCGTAAGCAAATACATCATAAATATTGACGACGTGGGGTCCACTAGATTTTAACGTAGTTACTGATTCACCTAATCAAATCCAATTTAAGGAGTTTTTTTTTTTAAAAAAGTAAAATAAAATCTAGAGCCCCATCTTTGGTGAATGTAATTGATTTTGTACGGGGGGGGGACTTGTTATGGGGAATCGTATGTGTAAGCTCTAAGAAAACGGAGAAGTACTTTTGGGCAAAGTACTGGAATCCCAACTTTTGTTCATTCATTGTCTGATTAGACAGACAGATGATGGAGCTTAATGGCACCCATCATCGTGATCATCACGATCACGTGACAAAATCACACACATTATGTGAGGTTGTAGATTGTTACGGGGTATTTGGCTTTTGCGGGTGTTTCTTTAATTTTAATCTGTTTTTATATTTTTCCGTTTTCGGGGGGCTGCTAAGTTACAGCTCATGTAACTTACAAAATCCATTTTTCGGTATTACGTTTTTTTTTTTTTTTTTGAATTGATGATGATTGGTGCTGCTTCTGGTGATAGGACTAGACGCTTACCAGAGTTTGTGTCAAAAGTGTCAACGCCGTTAGATTTTCGAAATAACAAGTAGTTAGCTTGTCTTTGTCAACATGTTCTACGGCTACTGATGCACAGACAGAAAAGGGTTTCGGCCGGTAGTGAGTGCAAGCAAAGCATCACTAGTTCACTACACTGCCTCTCTCCTCACTGAGTCACTACTACGACTACCGAGTCATGAGTGGAGTGTGTTTTACCAAAAGTACACGAGCAGGATGACCAATGATGCTCTCTCTACTACCACTCTCCGCTTATAATCGATTTCAGTCATCATGCGTGGGGCCTACTTAAAAAAAAAAGGCAAACGCACTGGGTTTGTGGGGCCATAACCTCTGATAATCAATCCAACTCATGCTTGTGAGCCCTACAGCAGCAGCTCACAGGCCTTCATGATTATCATATTCATCCACATTCAAACAAACAAACAAACAAACGAGAGAAATCCATGATAACAAAAAAATTTAAAAACAAAATAATAAGGAGAAAAATGGTAATGCACATATAAACATTCAAAAAATTACAAAATGGGATAAAATTTTGGGAGAGAAATGGGCAGAGAGATGGGCTATTGTTGCTTCCCCCATTCTCTATTGTTATATATTATCTTATTTTTGTTTTTGCAAAACATTATATAAACATATATAAACAGCTCATAAAAAGGGCCCACCACTACTCCCTCCTCCCTAAAAAGGACTTTTTAATATAATTATCTATATATAATAAATACTCCCTATGATAATTAGAAAAACCCTAATTCAACTTAGGATTTGAGAAAAAAAAATTAAAACAAAAAAGAAGAGAAAAATATTAAACTAAAATAAAAACCCATTTCCATGATGTATAATATTGGCATGACCAAACTTTTTAGTCCTCGAACTATAACTGGACCACCACCGACACCGGAACTGAACTACAGTCACAAACCCTAGCGATGTTGGGACATATTTTCACATCACATTGCAACTCGAGGTGTTCTCATCACTGAAGAAGTGAGTATATCCGGGATCCTGGGGCGGGTATGGGTGCTGCGGGTATGGATATGGCGGGTATGGATGTTGGGGCATGTAATTAACAGCAGGTGGAGGCCTTGCATACATCATGGGCTGAAACCTTTCGTTACCGATTGCACGTTGTTGGTTCATCATTGCAGCAGCCATGTACTGTTGTTGCTGTTGCTGATGGTATGGGTTACCCGGCATAAGGTCCGGGCCGGCACCTTGAAAGTACCCGGCACGTCCACCGGCACCACCGTTCATTGCAGCTGCTGGTAGGCCTTGAACAGCTGGAACATTGCCCATTTGGCCCATTGGCATACTACCCATTTGGCCCATTGGCATTTGACCCATCTTGGCATTAGCAGCAGCCATAGCAGCGGCAGCGCCACCCATGTTCTGAAACCCACCATTCATATCACCCATTGGATTTGGACCACCATTGCCCTTTTTGCCCCCGTTACCATTCATATTATGACCGTTTGCCCCACCGCCATTATTACCATTCTTGTTATTAGCTCCGCCGCCGCCGCCGCCTCCATTATTTCCATTTTGCCCTCCACCATTTTTACCATTCTTGCCACCTTGGTTCTGATTGTTTGCTCCATTCTGATTCCCACCACCACCACCACCACCACCACCACCACCACCACCACCACCACCTTTCTTCCCTCCGTTTCCATTTTTACCCTCATTGTTAGCCATATTTACCTGGACGGGCATAGGCCCTCCATTACCACCTTTCTTGGCATTTTGAGCAGGAATTGGAGCACCCTTTTGAGCATTCATGAGCTGGGGATTGATCCCATTCATCAAGGGATTGATCCCATTCATCATCATCATGTTATTAGGCATCATTCCCGGAGGGCCACCATTACCCGTGATGGGTTTCATCTTATTGAGCGGCGGAAGGGGTTCATCCAAGTCATCATCATACTCGTCATCATACTCATCATCATAATCAAACTCATCATCACTAAAATCTTCGTCATCATCAGGAATATTAAACTTGACAGCCTTCTGGTTTTGGCTTTGGTTTGGCATGCTAGGCAGTTTCATGTCCTTAAAATGTGGTGGCAACTTCAGATCTTGAAACCCTTTTATTTGCTGCAGGTGCTGCAGCTGTTGCTGAAGTTGCTGTTGAGCGTTTGGCTGCTGGCCTCCGCCTCCGCCGCCTCCTTTAGGAGGATTGTTATTGTTGTTGTTGTTGTTTCCACCTTTCTGGCCTTTGTTGTTGTTGTTGTTGTTACCACCTTTGCCATTGTCAAGTTGCATGTTCTTGAACTGGTTTGGTAGATTGTTCTGGTTGTTGTTAGCCTTTGGAGCGCCCCAAAGCTCTGCATGTTTGCCTGATTTTGCAAGCTTCTTTATCAGAACCGATGGGTCTACATTACCAGATACTGTCACCTTCCCCTGTTCTGAATCTATGCTGGTGGTGAATACTCCTGTAGCAAAATTACGCAACCCCAAAATTGGATTTTTTTTTCTTCTTTAAGCATTACAAAATTAAAGAAGATCAAGGAGAACTATTTTTGAAGGACGTTTATTAAAATTAAAAATAACATGAAGAGCAGCAATAATATTAGTACCATCAATTTTCTGCAAGATTTTCTTCACTTTGTGCTTACACCCATCACAGTGTATGTTCACTTTCAGAACATAAGTCTGCATGCGCAAGTAACCAAAATAAAAAACCCGTAGAGAAGTAAAGCATAATGACCAAAATAAATGCAAAAAAGAAAAGAAAAAGAATTCACTCTGGTTCACATATACATGAACAAGAACATATAAAGCAAAAGTTCAAAAGATGGGAAATTTCTAAGCTTCAGGGAAGTGGTACCTGAATCTTCATGAACTCTTCTTTACTCATTTTTTTCTTCTTTTTGTTTCCGTCCAGTCAAATAAAACAAACAAACAGCTACAACAATGGAACCCAGGCCAAAAAAAAAAAAAAGGATTTGATGACAATGCTAATAGATCTGAGAGACAGAAGCAGCTAACCACAATGAATTCTGTTAAAGGCTAACAAGCAGAGATAAAACAAATGGGTCGTAGTCTCAGAGCAGAGAAAAAGTTGAAAACACATTAAACAACGACAAGGTTCGGTCTTTGAATAACAAAGAGAAAGAGAAAGAAAAAGAAAGAGAATGAAAGGTTAGAGGAGGAGATGGCTGAACATTAAAAACCCCTGCTTCCTTTGTTTCAGAGTAAGAGAGAGAGAGAGAGAGAGAGAGAGAGAGTGTTGAGTTGTAGGAGAGGTGCTGCTGCAAGGCTTCTCCGGTGTTTCTTTTGGGGGGCTTTATTTATTAGTATTTTTTTGCATAATTTTTTTTAAATGCGCAGTGTAACTCGAACTGTTTTTTAACAGGACAGCTGGGAAAAATTGTTTTTTTGTTTCCATGGCATATAAAAAGAAATGTAAAACAATACCTTTGCATTTTAAAAGTACAAGTCAAAAATGCTTTTCTATACGGTTTATTGAGTTCAAATTTTAAACTAAAATGCCATTTATTTTCTTCTCAAAAAAAAAATGCCATTTATTTTGAAAAGAATGTTAAATTGGTGGAGTTGTTGCTAAAAAAGAATTTTTTGCTTGAAATAGGTTCTTTAAACTCATTACTTTGGACAATCCTGATCTTTTCAATTAATTGGCTGAATTTTTGCTTGAAATAGGTTCAACTTAACCACGATCAATCTTTATCATCTTAATCAAAAATTAATTGGTGGTTAGCGAGAGTGATTATAAATAAGGCAGATTTGATAATGTGAAAACTTTTAATCTGAAACTTAAAACTCATTATTCTCAGATTTCTATACACCTTTTTAAGTTGTTCGTTTTATCACCTCAATCAGGCAAAGTTTATAGAAATTATATATAACAAAATTTGTTGTTTTAAAGATAGTCTTTTTTAGTCGGTCTCTTGTGGTAGAAGCTGAACTTTTTTTTTTTTTTCTATTTTTCCCAGTGATTAAAGCTTCAAATTTAAGGAAATATAAATAATTTGAGGTGAGGTGAGGTGAGATGGGGAATCATGAGATGCGTGATCAAATTGCAATGGAAAAGAGAATTGATGTAATTATGAGTAACCATATGTTAAAAATTAAAATAAAATTTTTAACCACGTGGGCCGTGCTGCAGTGTCGGCTTAGCTCGGCTGCCTGGGTGAAGCTTACGAGTCGCGAAATTTACAGCAGAAGCCACAAGACGAAGTAATCGAGTGTGGGTGGCTCTACGTTAGGCCAAGCTTTAGTTTACATCTTCATCGTGGAAACAGAGAGCTGACGGATCAATAAAAGAGGGAGAGAGAGAGGATGGGCCAGATTTGGCTTTAAAATCTGATAATAATTATCAGCAGATGTGAATGAACTATTGTCAGATTTTCTATCCCAATATTGGGTGGTTGATTAAATAATGACATTTAATGGGGGGCCTCTTGCTTCCCATTTTTGTAAAATATTATTAGTTTACACTGTTTGTGGTACTTCACTGATTCACTCCATTTGGCTTTAATCTAAAGGATGGTAAATGATACTTTTACCCCTCTAATTGTTAATCTTATCCGAACCCGACCCGTATATCTTATTGGATTCAATACTTTCCGAGGAGACTTCCAATAATTGTTTTCTTGAAATAATTTCAGATAATTTCCTTTTTCTTCTTTTGTTTTTCAGAAAAGTTAACTATTGAATCTTGGTCTTTGAATACGTTCTGAAGATCTTATATAACATACTATTAGGATTTTGGGTAAACAAATTAGTTTTTAATTACTAGGAATGATCATACGCAACTTTAAAAGCTCTTAATTTGCTTATAATAATCAAATAAGCATCTTAATTTCTCCCTTTATATATCTTTTTGGATTGAGTAAATTGGTTCTAGAGATTCTTATATTTTTTTTTCAGTCAATGGTAATGTAGCATATTCGATGAATCAAATGAAAGTTTTTTGGGTGATATAAAAGTTTTAGGTTAAATCCCTATTTATGTTGGTGGAAAAAAAATATTGATTTGCATGATGCCAATACTTTTTTTATAAAAAAAACGAATAATCAACTGTTTTAATAACGAGCCTTCCAAATTCCCATATTTTTCTTCAAATGACTTATTAAAAATTTTATTGTATAAATTAATGCATATCCAACATTCATCTTCAGTTAATGAAAAATAATTTGTCTTCAACTCATATTTTACATATAGTTTTGATTTTCTTTCCTAAAGCAGGTGAAAAATTAAAGTGTCTGTGAAGTTTAGGATGACAAATACACCCTAATCATGTGAAATTCGATATCATGTCAAGCAATTGATTTACTAGTGATAAGTCAATTTTGAAATCAACTAGCTAGCTCATAAACGTCGACAAAACGTACTATAAATAAGAACATTAATAATTTAGATTACCTAAAGAATTTATGGAATCAAATTAAATCTAACTTTTACTTTTTAAGTGTGCAACGAGATAATTTCATTTATTACTTTCATTTCAACAATTCAAGAATTGTTGAGGCATCTATTTTGTTTATCGTTGCTAGCAAAATATTCTGATTTTGAAAAAAAAAAAAAATTCTTACTTAACATAGATAGAAGTTGACTCAATATGAGTGAATTATCACTGCTATTTGAGAAAAGAAATTTGCCTAAATATTTTGAAAGACTCTTAGCCATGCACAAAACTCTGAAGATATATAATTGATCCAATCTATAGATGGCATTTCCTCTCTAGTGGAGCCATGTAAATGAAAAATCAAAGCATTAGTTGTTGCATGAACTTTCAAAAAGAAAGCGGCCAATGTGTCGTGTTATGTGTGTAATACCATTAAAGCTTTTATCTTTTGTTTTAATCATGTCTTATTTTAGGGAAGAAATTAGGTGAGAAAGCTGCCCCAAAACCAGCCCTTAATCAGCTGCTCACTCACGTTTATGGGACTATTTGCCCAACTTAAACACCCTTCTTTTCTACGTGAATAATTGTTCTTTCTTCCCGAAAGCCAAACCGTGATGAAACCCTTCAACCTTTTTGTTACTATTATCTTTCTTTTCCCCTTGTTTGAAGTTGTCGCTTCGCTTTGAAAACGAGAAAGCCATTTCAATGGTGAAAAAAAGACCCCAACGAAATGTCTTTCCTCGCTTTATTAATTATCTTTGTAATTGAATTAGATTTGATCTAGTAAATCATGAGGTTTGAATAGTATCAAAATGGTTCGTAAAAAGGAGATATTTAAAGACTTATAAATGTAGAGAAGGATAAATTAATAATTTACAAGTTATAAGTTAATCTTTTAGGTTGGATGCGAGAATGTCTTAGATTTGCCTCCATCAAGTAGTATCATAAACAAACTTCAATTGCCAAATTGTGTTACATCTCAAGTATGTCGAATGCAATAATGGATAAAAAAAAAAGGTTTCATTTTGAGAATAGAATTGTTGAGCTGTATTTCATGTTTATTAATAAAGGAGAGACACTTATATTTATAAGTTGTAATAGATCAATCCACGCAATAAACTAATATTTTAGGTTGGATGCTTAAATATCTTAAGTCTATTTCTAACAAATGGGATGAATCACCCTACCTAATAAACTAGTCTTTTGCTATTAACTTCCAGAATATTCTAAGCCTACTAGCGACGTAGTATTTGTGAATGGGCATGAACAAACTGTGCAAGTACTAGAACTTAATGTGTTAAGAAGTTGACTTAGTTGATTTTTTTTTTTTAATAACTAGAATCCCATACCGACCTGAACTACAAGTCCCCCTGACCATGTCCTAAACTGGGAGGTCAATCGAGTACTCTAACCCTATGACGTATGAGACTACAAATAACCCACTAAAAGGATCGAATATGAGGACTCAATATAGCCAAGTTGGCTAAAGTTGTTTGGAGCATAACGAGTTTTGGCTGTTGATGTTGCATACTTATTTTTGTTTCGATAGTTCTTAAATGGAATACGTGAAGAAGCAATGCATTTAAGTTCATGGCATCGCATGAGCACCACAGGGTCCAGCGATAGTGATTGATAAGGCAAGAAAATACAGCAAGATGGGGCCTTGGATTATGATCTTTAGCTTCATCCTCACATGGCCTCTACAAATTTCCTTCTTGTACCTCGTGATTTTTAGTGTATTATGGTAAAGAATAATGGAGATATAGATCTTTCAAAAGTTTTGACTGCTCAGGAAAAGGGTTTGTTTTCTTTCTCATGTAGGACTCACAAGGAATCCAACGCCCTTCCTTTCGTTTATGAGAATGAAATAATTTTGGCATAAAAATTTAAGGGTGGCATATATTCGGTTAATCATTATATTTTTATTTAAATGTTTGTTTAATTCTTATATTTTAAAAGGTATTTTAAAAAATCTTTGCAGTTAAATCTGTTACATTCTTATCCTTATTTTGTCTTAACTTTTACAAAAGTATTCTTTCAACAATATTCTTGATATTAATTAATTTATTTTAAAAAAATTAAATCTAATAAATTAACTAATAATTATTATTAATAAACTAATTAACTAACCAATAAATATCAGTATAAAAATCTAGTATTTTTTGTGCCCATACAACAACCTTACTAATAATTATTGATAAATAAATTTATATCAACCAACTTGAAAGCAATGTTTAATATTCTCGAAACAATCTTACTAATAATCATTTTACAAAAAAAATTAATTTACCAAATTAATCTTAAAAATAAAAAAATCTGGGTAGAATTTTTTTTTTACTTTTAAGCCTAATTTGATTATCAACTTCAGTTTTAAATTTTCATTAATATCTTTAAGAATATTATTAGAAGGATATTATTATAAATCAAAAGAAAAAGTAAAAATAAAATATAACATATTTAATAGCAGCAGGAGTGACTTGAGTTTTTTTTTCCCCCCAAATTTAAAGATTAAAGGGACGCTTAAATTAAAATATAAGATTTAAACGAGTACTGAGTACTTACTCAAAATTTAAAGATTCATTTTATTTGCTTGAACCACAATAACCCCGCTAACTTGCAGCGACTTGTGAGTGGATTATTCATTAATATTCTAGAAATCATTTCTTCTCCATTGGAAATGATTTTGAAACAACAGTGCTGCGCAAATTAATACTAGTCTTTATAAATTTTTTTATTGTAAATATCAAACTCGAGCAAGAGCTTGGAGGAGAGCCGGCCCTCAGCATGCTTCCAAAGACAGATAAATAAAATCTGTGTAACAGCAATTCTTAGATATCATCCACAGGCTCCTAAGCAAAATGCTTAATTATGCCAGCTAGAGAAACAGCCCAACTAGGGCAGCATGTTTCACTGTCTTGTCAAATTCTCAGGGGTGTTCGTTGGTGTGCGAGTGCAGAAGCAACTTCTCATAAAAAAGCAACTTCTTTCTTCCTTTCTTTCTTTGGAGCCCAAAAGGAGTTTTCTTTTCTTTGTTAAAAAAAATTGTTGGGTTTAAACGTGTCGTATGAAAATGATTATTCTCCAATTAATAATAACCGGCACCCCACATTACTTTAATATGGTTTAATCTTTTACCCGAGGAAGCTAGAAAGAAAACAGGGGAAGATATTATAATACAAGATTACAAGAATTGTAGCAGAAGATTAATGACGGTTTCACTTATAGAAGCCACCACACTAAGCATAAATAATTGCGTGCATCTGAGTACATTCCATGTGCAAGCCTGCAGCCATAATTAATCAAATTTCAGGGAACTGCCCAGACAGTCCCTGTAGATTTCACAATCAGTTGACACTTCTGTATGTTTTTTAAGATGGTGAACAAATGCATGTTGGGTTAAAGACAAAACCACTTAAAAGTAAAATCTTTACAAATTGCACTTGCAACAAATATGGCCTAGTAAAATCAATGGCCTAGGCTGATCCATCAACATCATCCTTACTAATAGTACTGGTATATGATGTAGTTAGAGTGTACCTCAAATACTGGATTATTGTAGAATCAAGGTGCAACGAATTCTGTAGCACCAAAATTTTTATCTTAATGAGCTGTATGGTAGATAATTATAGCAACTTGCAAGAAATAGCTTTTGAAATACTTATGGCAAAGTAATAGGAAGCATATCTAAGAGGCCATGTAGGGAAAGATATTCAATAAGATCCAAAATATGATTTAGTATTACAGCCCAGCTTTCGTGTCCCCACTTGTTCTAAGATAACATTCTATCAAGGTCCATCCAAGCTTTGGAGATTCTCAGTTTGTCCCACTTAATGCTAACTTCTAAGGCAAATATTCTCTCTCACTGCCTCTCTTTTTGGCTGTAAACCCAAAGGGAAAAAGTGCTTCTGTAAACCTAGAATGTTCATCAAGTCTAGACTCCAGTAGCCTCAATATATATTCCGCTTTAATGAATGTTAATGCTTAATCAACTGATCAACATGTAATACAAATGATGAACTGATAATTTAGCAAAGGACCAGCCCAAAAGGGTCCGGAGATAAATCAAAGCTAAGATATCAACAATTTGTTTTGATATTGCATAGTTGTCAAAAGCTTCAAATATCATTTGGCAAAAGGAGGTAAAAGATTATTCCTCCATCTCATTGGACTATATTATTTTAACAAAAAGAGGGCTGCTCCAACTTATACAAGCTTTACATGGTTGAAATCAGTGGCTTAAAACCTTACTTTCCTTAAAAGAAATGAACAAATGCTTGCGAGCTGAAAATGTAGAAGCTGGCTAAAGGTTCATATTCAGAGTTAGTAAACTTACCTGTTGGGTTCACACTTGCACAATTATTGTAAAATTTCATCCTTGCAGCATTAGATTTGACATGAATAGCTTTGTAGGGTGTCACATGATGATTAAACAACTGATTTATGTGATTGAAATATACACCAAACAATTAAGATATATAATGAGAGCCTGCAGAGACGAATCACAGAGGTAAAGAATTCCATAGTCATACCATACAACCAAACTTTATGTGGACACAAGAATTCGTCACTGATCACCATTATTTATCTTGATCTCTATAAGTTCCTCAATGGGTTGACGGCATATGGGGCACTTATTCGATTGAAGCCTCAATTCTTTTGCACACTCACCACACATACACTGAAAAGATGCAACATAAATAGCTTGAGTTAGAAATGCATGGGTTTTAAAGGCAAACACAGGCAAAATATGGAAGACATTATTTTGACTTGCAAGCACCTTAGCAGAGACAGGTATTCCATGAGAAGCTTACACACTAACAAAGAGCCCAAAAAATGTTGTAAATGTTTGTTGTATTACTACAACAAATCCTCATGCTATGTTGAACTCAATATTATTAAAATCACTGGAATTTTCTTGCTATATTTCCTCCTTTTGAATGTGATAGCAAATGTTAAGAGGGTGTGTGACAACATACATATACACACATGCATGCAAGCATAATGACTTTCTACCCTTAAATATTTATCAGCTAGATTTATAACTGATCTGAAACAGAACCAAAAGAACAGGAAAAAAAGAACCAAACTCAGAACCCAGGGCAAAATTATCAGAAGATTCAAGCCCAACTGTCTGGTTCTAAACCATCTAACATATGTGCTCTTTGCATAGGCCTGCCTGATTACTATTGTTTAACAGAGGTTATTTTCTCTACTGTTTAAAACTTGAGCAGTTGACAGCAATATTGCTAAAGATTATCAGGTGGAACCTTACCATGTGTCGGCACGGTAGTACAGCTGTATCCTTAGGTTCACTCATGCAAATCACACATTCCTTGCCTGGGTCACTGTCCTCAAAGCCTTCTGCTGCTGAGTTTCCTATTCCATATAACTCACGTAGCTCATAACGCACGCCATCAACCCACAATATCTGCCTTATTACCTTTACTTGGAATAAGTCATCATTATTCTTCTCCAGAACTGCTTGAGTTATCTGCATATGAGCAGATGTATTTGACACAGGATCATCAAGATGTCCATCATTTGAAGATGATGGCTGATGTGTTTCAGCAGATATTACAAGAGGAAATATATCTTCTCCCGGTGATGGTTTTGAGAGACTGTCCAACTCATAGAAGCCTAAGTCGATGCCTGTTCCTGAAGGCTGACGAAACTTCTGACCCAATCCTTTCGTAAAGGGAATTTTTGCCGGCATATAAGCTTCAGGAAACAGTGGAACAAACTTACAGTTGAGCTCTTCCTTGGCAAAGTAGAAAACAGTGATGCTGCAGATAAGAAAAGAAAATAAAGAGAAACTTATGTAAAAGTATTTCATGATATAATCAATGGTTTTTAGGAAATAAAAGATTATATTTCATCTATGACTATATATGAAATTGACATCTTTTCATCTATGACTTCTGTTCTTAGTGTAATCTATGCAACCATATAATTGACTGCTTTTGAGTTCCAACTGAGTTCAAAAGAGTTTTCTGGTATTTGAATTTATTAAAGCCAAGCCAAGATTCTATGTCCAGCTATGGGAACTCCGAAGGAGGAATAAATTAATCACTTGGAGAGGCAAGTCTAGCATGGCTTGAATTTATTAAAGCCAAGCCAAGATCCTATGTCCAGCTATGGGAACTCTGAAGGAGGAATAAATTAATCACTTGGAGAGGCAAGTCTAGCATGGCTCAAACTATAACAGTCATTGCAAGATGATTAGAGAGTCAGTCAATGCATGAGACCACTTATTCTGATTTGCAAAGTCATCATCAAAATTCTGATTTCAGACCATTTTGTTAAATTATGATTTGCCTTCAAAATATTCAGTTAGTTTAGAAACTAACTGTTAAAGCACTAGAAATATAAAAAAATTTAAATATACCACAAGTAAAGACAATGTAGAGTGCGAGAGAAATTAAGACAAAGGCCATTAAAATTTATCCATAAAATTACTGAAATATGGTCTCTCAGGACACTTGAGGACTAAATAAGTATTTAATATGAGTCTTTGTTTAAAAAAAGAAAAAAAAAAGATACTTAACATGAGTCCATGTCAAGTTGAGGCCTAGACAGCATAATTCATTGTTTTCCATAAAGCAAGTCAATATAATAATCCAGAAACATCGTACATCAATAGTTACTGTACACTTCAAATTTAATTAGGGATTAACCCCTCCCCCACCCCCCCCCCCCCCCCCCCCCTTTTTTTTTGCAGCAATGAATTTAATTAGGCAAACTATTCCTGAAAAACTGGACCAGCAGAGAGACTAGGCGGACTACCAATGTTGGGAACAAAGATGATCCCCTTAAACTCCTGGGGAGACAGAGAACATAACATAAAAGGAGATAAGAAAAGTAAGGCATAAGTGAAATCATAACATCCAACTATCATAGGCTTGACCACATAACTGTAGATTTTGATGTATCAGAAAGGTCCCCGTGCCCTAGGCAACATGAGAGCAGCTAACAAACTAAAGGCCAGCAATGAAAAGTTGTTCTGCTGGTGACTATGACAAAAGATCACAAAATGCATCCCAAATGTCATACCTCTTTCTTAAACCTCGCTTCTCTTGTTTAGATATTACACTTCCTAAATAGGATAAGGGTGAAAAACTGCCAAGGGCTGAATTACACACTAATATGAATTCCGACCATGCAGTTTTAAAAGTATGAGAAATTACTTCAAGAAGAGTCTCTTCAACTCGATTCCAGTTCATATTTCTCCAAATCTATGTATTATCAATTTTCTCTATTTAGCATACTTATCATCTGTGCTACTTGCACACATGACCACAAAGAGGCAAGGCAATATAAAGTAAAAGGAAACATTTGTTCTATGGGCATCATTAATCAATGTATCATCGAAGAATCAAATCTAAGTATAAAGTGTCAACCATAACCCTGAATCATTGTCAAATACCATACACGAGAATGCTACATTGTAGCATTGTGCGTAAGCATTTTATTATTATTATTATTTTTCCACAAAAATTGTGAAAATGGTTATCATAATCCCCTGGCCAACTTCATCTCTACTACAGCTCATTCTGCCCAGTTCCATGCCTTTAGAGTAATCCTTCCACAGTAGTTAGCTTTTCTTCTCTATGCTTACGTAGAGGAAAAAGAAGAATTCTGAACGCAGATGATCGACAATTCAATGAAAACTAAGAAATTGTAACCTTTTTTGTTATTAGTTCGTCATAAGATCACAATTTCACTTCTTTCTTACATCTTCTGATCAGCCAAACCAAGAGAAAGACTCAGCTAAAAAAGAATCCAAAACACTAAATCTAACCATACCCACTGAATAAAATCAAATAAAAACAAATACAAAACCGAAAAATAAATTTGAAAAAACAAAGTTGTAGGCAAAAGAAAGAAAGAAATCACCAACCTCCCATCGAACAGGGCATCAAAAACAAAAGACACAAGCACATGATCCGGGTTTTCCTCATCAACTTCAATCTTCAACGTGTGCTTATGCACATTCACATCGTTCCTCACCTTCTTAGCACTCTGATGATCAACATACGGCGGCGGGGGGCTCACTTGAGACTGCCTAGCAGCAGCGGGCCAGCCGTGAGCCTGAGATTGAGCCTGGTTGGCATAATAAGGAGGCTGGTACTGAAACTGATAACTGAACCTTCCCATCATGGGATTCGGATAACCGCACGAATTGTACCCATGTGAGTGATAATAGTAAGGGTTTACGGGTGCCTGCGGCGGCGGTTGTGGTGGGGGTACAGGGTACGGCGCGTGGGGCGGATGATAAGGATGTGGGGCAGGTGGCGGAGGTGGGTTTGTTGCGGCGTACAAAGTGGGTTCTTGGTACGGTGGAAGTGGCGGAGGAGGAGGCGGCGGCGGCGGTGGCGGCGGAGCCAAGAAATGATGGTGGTGGTGGTTGTTTCTTCTTCTGTTGCTCCATGAAATTCCCATTATTTTTTCATGAAATAGAAAAGAAAAAAAAAGAAGATTGACGATTTGTTTAAAGAATTAGTCGTGTTTTTGTGATGATTTTTGTTTCGTTACAGCAGTAGTTGTTGAATGAGGAATTGGTAAAATTTGTTCTTCGTGTTGATTAAGACACGACTTTTAAAAAGAAGAAAAAAACTCTGGAAGACTATTACACGCGCTTCAGAAGTTTCTTTTTTTTTCGTGTTTTTTTAAATCCCTTCCCCTTGTTTCTCCATTGACATTTTTTATTACGGCGCGTGCACTAATCTGGAAACACGATAATTGTACGCACAGCGACTTACGCCGAGGGTCTCTACTAAGTTACCAAACAAAATAATATATTTGACCATCAATAAAACATTAAAACGAAAGAAATTATAGCACTACAGTAGGAACTTATTTTGTGTGTTACAGTGTTTTTTGGGAGGTCTTTATCCTCTAAAAATCACTATTTATACTTAGAGAGAGTTCTTACGATCGTTGATCTTGATTTCGGAGGGGTGAATACTTGAAAAAGAACACTCCGATACTTAAATTATTGTTTAATCAAAATCAAACATAATGATATTATTATAGCACGATCATTATCCTATTTTATGGCCTAAAGGTATTTAGATGATGTTAAAACATTAGTGCTCAATACAAAGACAAAACATCTATTTGTTGTTATACTCCTCAATAAAAATAGATGATGGGAGTAAAATAAAACCTAAAAATTATAATATAAAACGACACAAATTGTAGAAACTAGTTGAACTAAATCTACCCTTTACTCATCTAATTAAAGTCAATAGATTTTAGCAGCACAACACACATAACATATGATACATATAACTCTTGTATTAGTGTGAATGGCATTCTTCTAATAGTTTTTTTTTTAATAATAAATTTTAGAGGATCAAATTGGTTGGTCAACCATTTGACTTGAAATATATATATATATATAGTAAGAACTAATACAAAAGGGGCAATGCTCCTAAAATACGACTAAGTATAAGTTCTAATGATCTTTTGAACCAATTTGAATATCAACCTCATAAGCAGATTTGATAATTTTAAGGTAAAAGAGAAAAGAATAGTTGATTATACTTTCAACTGTATCATCGTCTCAATTTAGCTATCAATACTTCATTTACAAATCATTTTAGGGGTCGTTTATCCATTTATTTATTTTAATCATTGCACCCAACTTTTATCACGTTTTCTTCCCATCCAAACAACCCAGTTCATAATTTTAACTTTAAAGATGGTTGAAATGTGAGCATAGCAGCAAAACCCTCAGTGGTCAGCAGAATTGGAGCACTAATTGTTAACTGAAGATAAGCATAAGAATGGCGCCATTCAAGATACTTAAAACAGAAGGGATAATGTAATAATGTTGACTCATATGGACAAAATGTCTTCTTCTTCTTCTGTTTTTTTTTTGGGGGGGGGGGGGGGGCGCGCACAAAAATAATTTTGCAACATGATTCTCAGTCCTTTCTCTACTCTGGAATTTCTTATTTTGTAAAATGCGAATTTTAACCAGTCAGCTTGTTACAAAAATAACAAAAGATTACAAACTACTTGGAGTTCGTAATTTTTTTATCGTTTTGTAGCTATATATATCATTTTGCGGAGAATTTTTTTTTTTTTTTAAATTTTCCTCTAATTCTCAGAAAACATAGTCAATGTTAGTCAAATGCAGCAGCTTATAGCATACAAATTATATCCAAATGACAGCCGAGAACAACAAATCCCATAACAGCTGTATTAACGTCATTCCCTATAATCTTTTACACATTGCATGATCACAAAACAAAAGCAACTGAATGCTGGCAATTCAGATGATAAGAAATAGGGAAGCAAGAACCAAGACTCAAAGGTGAAAGAACCCCAAAAAAAGAAACAACCATCAATTCCACCACCAACATCTTACACATAAGAGTTTCAGCAAAAATCTGGCCTAGATTTCTTGCGAACTGATATGCAGCCTCGCTGATGATCCCGGAAAACTCTGATCTCCGAACAGTCTCTGAGGTCGTCAAGACTAAGATACTGTTGCTTCACCATCCTCAACGTGTCGCTGCCAGTGTCGTGTATCCAGATGTACGGGTGGCAAGTCTCATCATAGTAGTATAGCAAGCTCTTCATGCCTCCATTAGTGCTATTATTGCCGTTTCTACCAGGCATGTAAGCCTTGTATATGCTCTTGCATTTCAGCCTCTTTGAGGAGCCCGGCTTCAGAGTGTGCACTTTCTTTAGTATTGATCCCACCCTTACCTGCAACTCCACGGGCCTGTCACTCAGGTTCCAGATTCTTGTCCCGAATCCCGATGCCTGAGTATGATCACGACATCCATCAAAGCAGCCACCAAAAGGAAAAATGCCAAATCCTGGTATTTTTCCCGTGCAGGACTCGATGCTTTTAATTACCTTCAACTTTGAAAGCACAGGCATTCTTTTACAAATAAAAGATCATTTCACCAATTTAGCTTTAGTTAAAGCATTTATAGACACTCAGCAATGCCTTCCAGTCTCTATAGCTTTTATACTTAATCAATGGCTGTTATCATCAGGTTGTGCTCAATCAAAAAGATTTATGGTTTCTGCAATCGTAATGAATGAGAACACATAAAACTAATACAAAGAGTAGCACCATAGAATTACTAAAGAGTTGGTATGGTCCCCAGCACCCCCCAAATTTCAACACAAAGTAGCAACATAAATTAATGAAATGCCAGCAAATGGCTTTTCCCAAGTTTGATTGGGAAGGAAAAAGGATACCAATAGTCCCCAAAATCTATTCAAAGATTCATGATGAAGGATGAGATGATTTTGCTTCACCTTTCATCATTGGAATTATTTTTATACAAGTTTCGAACCATAACCTTTTTCTCCCCAGAAATCTAGCTGCAACTTTAACAAAGTGCCAAAGTGCACATCATTTTGGACCGCACCATCTCATTCTGATTGGTGGGTCATGGCCGCATTTTCCGTTGCTCAAAATGAGGTCAATTGGAATCCTTTGGATCAAATTGAAGACCAGAGCAATGTCTTTATAAGTGATGTTCTGAAAACACATAACATTCAATACTTTCAATCACAGCTGTGGCATCGGCAATGGAACTCAGTATTCACCAAAGTGCTATAGATTTTCTGCCAATTTAACTGTTAGTCTATCACCAACCTCCGCAGGACCCACACTATCAGCTCATATCTAACAACCGCATTATTTTCAGCAGCAAATAAAACTCTGGTGTCGTCCTTCATTTTTACAATTTTCAAAGGGAAGTGAAAGACAGTTAAATGAATTGAGAAAGATGCCACTAACCGGAAGAACCTCAATATTATTTCTCCATTTACAGTCTTCTATTTGTTGAAAGATTAAATTTTGAATATGCTTAGTATTCGCATCAACCAGCAGGGCAGAATGTGAAATGAGTAATGAGGATTAAGATAAATCCGGAAAACACTCCATTCACAATACAAAGAGCTCCATCCAACCAGGAAATGAGATATTCCAAGCAAAAAGAGAGTAGAGAGCAGGGGATGAAGGTAATGAGATTATTACGTATTGCTAGTAATATTACAGTTTGTATTGCTTCCTATGATATAAATCTAAAGCAAGATGCAATTGTGAAGAAAAAACTCATTGATTGTATACTTTATTGATTTTCTAATTGAATAGCCTACACTTAAACAAAATATCCTCAGTTGTTTAATCAATCATCTACTGTCCAAAAGGACCAAAACTACATTTGGGAGTAATGCAACTGTACAGATCACAAAGGGCAATTGCCAAATGTTTAAAGCATTAAGCAGAATGTAACTTGCAAAAAAGGTGAAAGAATTTACAAACAAATATAAGATCTATTTTTCATGACTGTCATCATTGCCTTCTATCTTGATTATAAGAGGTTGGTTGAGATCCACTGGTTGTTCAGCCATAATTGGCAACTCTGGTGAGCCCAGAATGGCATCTATATCCTCATTTTCGGCCAAAGCTTTGTCCAAAGCGGCTTTGGCGACTTTGGTGACACAAACCATTAAAATTACTGCACATATCCAGAAAATAGACTATTTTAGACAAGAAAAATTGCTTAAACACAATTTGAGATTATTTTCCTCTATTTACATTTCTTTTTTCTGAATATTTTGAGAGTCAATAGCCGTATATAATCTAATGCAGTTCATTTTAAATTCCAACTCTTCACCTACAAACAGAGAGTTTTAAGCAGGCAAGATCGATGGTAAGAGAGGCTGAAAGCTCTGAAACTACAGAGAACTATGCTTCAGAATAAACTTATTTATTTATGTTCTCATCTCTTCCTTTTTATCTTGCAGTTAGTATGTTATAGCCAAAAGTCAACCTCAAATGTCAAAGTACTAAAACTGAATACGGTTTCCTTCATAAATGGAAGAAAAACACTATCGGTAATAGAAAGATTCATAATTTTTCGCTCATCTAGTATGTTCGCCTTAGGAAAAATATATCAAATCATATCCAACTTAACATGTGCATTTATTTCATATTATTTCCTCCAACTGAATAAAGGATCAAACTTAGGAGAATAATTTTTATTTGTAGCAGATGAATTTGGCAAGTGAAAGCGTAAAAAGCCCAAAAAAGGTCTCTTTAGCATGTCTGCAGGTTATTTCAACTTACCAGATACCACAAGGCCAAAGATGAGAAAAGCCTGCACCGAGCAATGGATAATACATATAAATCAGAACATAAGATGGCAAGATAAAACAAGCATCAACATATCCTTGATTCATGAAAAATAAAATAATGAACCACTCTGGCACAATTGGACTATCAAAAAGAAAACTATTGCACAGCAGGGAAGGAGCCAATATAATCAAAATCTGAAAATCTGTTAGTAAACCTGAAAAAGTATAAGGCTGAAAAGACTTACCCAACGAGTTTTTGAGAACTCATTCCATCCATGTGTCACATCAGAAAGATCCTTGAGAGTCGTTCCAACATATACTAATGCAAGAGTTATTGGCTGTAACAGAAACCACAATAGACGTTACTCAGCTGAAATCTGAACAAATAAGGAGAACAAAAAAAAAAACTCTTAAGCAAGCAAAGTAGCAAGCACATGCAAACAGAGGAAGAAACACATCCATGTACACATATCTTCAAGGCAATAAGCAGAAAGCACTTGTTCCTTAAAATTCAAATAAATCTTGTAATTAACTATTATGAAGATTAGAGAAAAGCCTGAAATTTCACCTCTGCTGTGCACCACCATATATAGATAGTAAAGAGAAAGGTAATTGAGCTTTTTTTTTTTTTCAATGTCTTCAACATTACTTGATAAAGGCATTAAAAAATAGATGGCTACAGAACTGAATCAACCCATATATCCACCAAAATCTAGATTGCAAATTATTTTCATACACCTTATAATACCAACTGGTTAGGGTTCAATAATTCGGAAATAAAGGGTTAGGGTTCCGTCCAAGGTCCACTAAAATGCTAACAAAATGCCATGCACCTGGATCATGCCAACATTAGCAAGCTGAACTCTAGCATATGATGCCCAATAACACACACAAAAGCAAGAACAAAGATTTTACACACTGCATATTAGATAAAGAGATGAAAAATAATTAGCAGCCAAATTTACATCCAAAATTTGTGATAAATTAAAGTATTGTTTAACACATCACATCATTCGATATAACTAAAGAGTAAATACTATAAGGAAGAAGATACCATCATTCCAATCCAGGAAGCTAGCATGTACTCCAAGAGTGGAACAGGGGTCACGGACAAGAGGTAATTCAACATGTTAAATGGGAGCAAGGGAACAAGCCGAAGCAGCAAAACTATCTGTTAACCAAGTTAAGAAAGTGCAGGTTAAATATCCAGCAGTTCACACACATATAAAGAATAAAAATTACTGCATAACTGTTAACTGTCTAATAGTAAAAGGCGGAATCTTAGTCACAGCAGGACTATATAGACAAACCCTTTCAAACAGCCATTACATTGACATTTAGATTGTGATTCTAGCTCTGAGTCCAGCACTTCAGGTGCAGAATTTATAGAAAGAGACACCAAAGTTCCAGATATTCACTATTTTTACCATTGATTTAAATCTTGTCCATATCATTATTTCAATATCTAATTAGTAACACTAAGGATATTACTTGTATCCATTCTAATTTAAGGTTAGGATTCACTACGACACTAAATAGTAATGAGATATATATAATTCCACTAAACCTGCTTGCCTTCTAAACCTACTTGCCTTCCTGTGAATATAAGCTACTTGTGAAAAATAGGCAACATAATAATTAAAATAGCAAAACTCTGATAATAAAATAGATCACAAGCATAGATTTAGTTCCAGATATCCAATAAAAAGCACACAAACCTTAAAACCAGATCTCCGGATAGCAAGGGCAACAGAACGGAATTGCGGATAATCCTTTAACTTAGAAATAACAAATGGTTTACCAATCTGGAAAAGTATTCACGAATAAGATACATTAAATACAAATCGTAATCAATATCAAATACACAACTCAAGTTCACCAAAAAAAAAAAGATGTTGAAGGAAAACAAATGTGCTATAGACTGATTAGGCAACAATCTATCACTATCATCAGTAAATAATGATTAGAGAACCAGTAAATATAGATTTCGTTGTCAACATGTATATCAATCTAGAAGTGCAAAATTGTGAATTTGTGATGCATATAACATCATAAGAATTCATAAACTCACAGTTCGGCCAAGAAGAAATGCAGCCCCTGCACCAATAGTTGCTCCAATAGAATCAGCAACGAAGCCCACAGGTAACCCAAAAAGATAACCACCACCAAGCTGAAAGGAGGATTCCAAGTACCACATAAGGTTGCATTTATATATTATAAAGGTATCTACATTATTCAAGAACTGAGGAGCAGGACATAAAATTGCTGCTCAAGTTTCTGCAATAGCTGCAATCATGCAGCATCATTTCCTCTAAAACAGAGGTTTATGACTCAAATACCAAGGCCTAAATGGTTGAAAGGCTAGTGATCCCTTCACAAGAAGTTCATAAGATCTAAATTTTCACAATAATTTGTATGACCCAGACACAAAGAAAGTAGTTAGGCCAATCCAAGAAACAGAATAGTACATTACAAAGATCATAATTACATCCAAGTACGAATAAAATATTTAATTTGGGGAAAAGAAAATTATAACTTTTTCAAGGAATTAAAACCTTGGAGAAAGCTTAGCTGAAAGGTTTTAACTGTTATTTACTTTTTCAAATGCCTTTGAAGAGAATGCCCATGGTTCCTTGGTTACTAGATTGTTTATTTATCGACATTAAACAATAAAATTTTGTGGCAGATAGAACATTTTCATTTCAGAAAAGAGAAAACATATTAGACATGCCAATTCCCTTTGATATATTAAGGTGGACATGACATAGTTCTTCTCGAAACATAATTTAGGTTCATTTCTAACACCTGATAGAACCATGCATATTCTGATGGAGTGGCATAGCAAACGCGAATTGATACAGTAGAAAAACACTAGATATCATTATAGTACCATACCAAACCAATGTGATTAAGTTATACTCTAATCGAAACATGATTAGATCTCGTTCTAACCCAAATGACTCAACGAGATTTTTTTAAATAACGCGTCAACCGATATTAGATGACGTTATAATCTAAACGACTTTAAAAGGGAGATTTTGACAGATAATCCCAAAGGAAATGGTAAAAGAGTTGGGTTTTTTACTAAGCAAAGGTTGAATTTATGAAAATAATAACAAGGCCCCTCTATTTATGATAGAGTAAACTACTTCCCTAAGTTAACTTAAAAAGAGAAACTAAATAACAATTGTAATAGAAATAAAAGACTAAGACACTGACCCTAATTAAAGTAGAAGATATCAAAGACCTAAAATAATTAAATTCTAGAATCCTAAAATAACGTCCCACATCATACTCAAGTATAGGTCACTTCAAAAAATGATCAGAGGATTTTTTTCATCCTATATAAGATAAACACATTAACTTAAGTGCCATACACATTTGCATTAGCGTTGTGTGTTGAGTAACTAAGGATAGGTAGTAAGGCTAGCTAAATTAACAGAAGAGATTATTGCTTACGGTAAGCACTGATGCTGGAACTGCTAAAATTGTCAGAGGGATGTATGCAACAGCCCTGCATATAACCATAGAAAATCTTACTAAGTCAAAACATCTCAGCATTAAGTCATATCAGAAATAAGAATAAGGGGAAAAGAAAAAAGGACATTTAAGTAAACAAGTAAATCATTGAACACGGAAGAGTTGCAATTAACTCACAACACAAGTGGACCCCAAGGTCCAAGGTCTTGATCAACCCATGTTAAAAAGTCCTTCAATATCTGCAAGACACAGCACTTTCTTCAACAAAAAAGCCTGGAGGCTGCTCAAAAAATACACTTAGCAGGCAGAAAACTCAAGGCATCGAAATGCTTCAGGTTCAAGATCCAGTTCAGAACCCTTTTATTGCAGCCAAGAAACTCATAGAACTAATGCAATAAACCATTAAAAAATGGCAACACATAGTCACAATCTGCAATTTGAAGGGAGAATCTAGCATTACAATTCTCATGAATAGAGGGTTTAATTAAAGAAATTACATGTAATGTCAAAATGCATCCCTGAAACCTAAATCCAAAACCCTAAATCCCCTACAACTGATCTGTTGTCACTAAACACTAAAAATAATCACCGATCCATTAATCAAATGGAAACAAAAAAGCAAATGAATTTGAATGAAAACCCAAAAACCAAATAATAAAAAATCACCAAAAACCCAATCAAAAGTAACCAAATAAAACCGCCAAGAAAAAAAAGATTAAAAAACGAAACCTTCTCGACAGGGAGGGTGAAGCAGGCGGTGACGACAGCGGCAACGAGGAGAATCAAAAGCGTGATCCGAAGAGCAGAGCCCCAGGTGAAGGCCATGGATAATCTCCGACGCCAAGGCCTGCACTCTTCGTCGTCGTCACCAAAGTCGGAGTTTGCTTGCTTCAACGACAAGCGAGCTCTCAATCCCCCTAAATTTGCCAGATTTTAACTCACAAAACACTCTTTTACGCGCCACCGCTCCAACAACAACTGAAACTGCAACTGGTTATTTTATTTTATTTTATTTTATTTTTCTTTTTATTGTTCTGTGATTTTATCCCATCAATCCAACAAACAAAACGTGTGTGATGCTCGCAGTGTGTTTTGATTAAAAGAGCAGAACCAGTTTTGTTTCAGTAGCGTGCGAGATGACCTTTCGTTACTTTATTAGAAGCAAATTATTAGTTGAATTTACGTTTTCATCCCTCATTATAATAGATTCTTCACTTCATTGACTTGCTAATTTATGTATGCAGAGTTGTTAACATTTAATTGATGGCTCCCACTTATATAATACACCCCAATGTTATTTGAGTTCACCCTTTCTTCTCATGAGCCTAACACTAGTAATTTGGGCTTTTTGTTTGGCCCACTTTCTGCTAATGGTGGGCCCAAGTTAGCATCTATTTATTCCTGGGCAGTGAAAGCAGAGGAAACAAATATTTGTACTAGGGGTGGGCACGGTTCGATTCGGTTCGAAATTAAGTAGAACCGATTTAAATCGGTTATTTTATAAAAAGAACCGAATAAGAACCGAACTCAAACGGTTCTTTTCGGATCGGTTCGGTTCGGTTCGGTTTTTTCGGTTCTGAGCCTATTAGGCCTATTTTGAATTTTTAAATTTTTAGCCCATTGGGCCTCATGAATGTAATAATTTTTTTCAACAATTAATTTATCCTAATTTTATTACAAATATTAACAATAAATACAAAGTATTCAAAACATATTTTATCACTAATATCTTACTAACTATTAATAAGATACTCCCAAAATATGAAATATTAAAATTTCAAAATACATAACCAAACTCCAATACTTCATCTATATAAACATAATCATAATGTTATAAAGAGAAATAACACATGTTTGATTTGAATAAAATCATGTTTGATTTGAATAAAATCAAAAAATAATTCGGTTTTTCGGTTCAGCTAAGTGAACTGAATACCGAACTGACATTTCAATTTTTTTTACAAACGGTATATTCGGTTTTTTTAAAAAAATAAAAACCGAACCGAATTAGAAAAAACCATCGGTTCGGTTCGGTTTTTTTAACACTACAATTTTTTTGTCCACCCCTAATTTGTACCTACGTGTAACACTGCAACCAGTGAGAAATAGCCTAAAATTTTTGCACTTCACTTTTATGGCATTTTCTAAGGAAGAGTAATTGCCGTTACTTCCAAGTCATCCTTCGAAATCATTGCTTGTCACGAAGCCTTAATGAGTACAACACTCTTTAAAGAGTAAAAAAAAAGATCATTGTATTTTTTGAAAGACATACGCTAGGATAAATATATTTAACTTTTCGAAGTGTCAAAATCAATTGATACAAATTCTTTTGAGACTCTTATCTACAAAGAATTAACTCACAAAAATAACTTAACTATGCTTCTAAGATACCCCTGTAGCAAAATTCATCTCTTAATCACCGCATATGTGTAAGTAAAGCACTCTTTCATTTATCTTGAACGGTAACAATTTAAGTTTCATGGAAACTCACTCTTCCTTATATATATTTTTTCTAAGTGTATGGTCAATCTCGCATTTATAAAATATAAATTTCTGATTTATTATAATTATAGTTATATGATTTTAAGCTCCTGTTAGACACTTGTAATATAAATGTAATAGACACACACATATTTTTTTTTTCTAAAGAAAATTATAACTCTAGAAAACTACAATTGCATGGATCAGGTTTGGGTTCAAGAAACAGTTAGGTTAGTGTGGGACTGTCGGAGCAATGTAGCCATGCTGCTTTAGGTGGTGCAAAGCTTAATCAAATTTGTGAACAACTATGTCAAGCTAATTCATAGTGGCCATTTACTACTAACGACTTTCATTACGTTCCTGTTGAAAAGTAGAGACTTTCACTTCTACCAAAAAGGGGAAGGGAATTAAAGAAGAAACTGTTTTTTGAAAAACGCGTAACAGCCATTTGCGCACCAAATTTATATGAAGTGCATCTTTTGACGCTGCTTTCTTTGGTGCTAAAGCCTGAAGGTACTCTCTCTACCAATGCCTGGGATGCCAAAAATTAAACTCCTCACATTTTAACGTGAAATACACTAAGCCCATGAGGGATCTTTTCTGAACGAGGGTAGATTTCATCTTATTTAGATTTAAAAACGGGTCAATACATCAAGGCTGCCGTGTAATAGACTTAGTCCAAGCCAATAAGAATGTAAAAGGAACAAGAATGCACCATATCAACACGCAATTTGCCTCATCAATAACAGGCCGTAAACAGATATAAAAGTTACCAATGTAATAAATAATCCATCTAGAGATATTAAATTCTGAACATTTTTACTGCTGCCGCTGAGAAGCAGCAAGTTCTCCCCAACAACTTAATATGTATCTAATGATTCGGCAATATAATACTGAAATGTGGTGTACAAAATAAGTTTAGGCTCATTGAACACTCCGTTAAGAAGGCTTTCGTAATTGAGACACAGATGCTAATTGGAATTACGCTCACGATTTTCCCAATGCTACGGAGAATATTGAGGATGCATCACAAACATGAAACAACAAAGTTCAGAATATTCTAAGAGACATATGCTTCTTGTTCTTGTGAAATCATAGCTGTGCGCTAAGATTTTAAGATTCCATACAATTAACAGCAGAACTACAGCACTTAACAACCCAAAAAATTATTTAAAATACAATTTATAAAAGTACAACATCACATAGTTAAATGCAGTACAGATTTCAGTCCTTCTCCACATATATGCAATGGATATACTACTTGATATAAACAATATTCACTGACATATTTGTACTTCAAGGATCTTTCATAATCTACAAGCATAAGAACTTAATGAATCAAAAACCATACATGGTAACAAATCTATAAACAAATAATGAATGCCAATCCTAGTCTAGCAGTGAATAAGAATCAAAATGTATATGGAGCTAACTGCCTCACAAATTTGTCTCCAGCACATTGCACACCAGGTAAGTTGTCTCTCCACGCCTTACAACTGGAAACCATGCCTACTCTATAGCAATGGCTAGAGTTTCCAGAAATTCTGTAGCGTGTCATAAAATGCAGCAATCCAGGTGCTACTCCATGAAAACCTCCTAAATGTCTCAGTTACATTGGATTCAAATGCTACGATTGTGCACATAGGGCATTGAGCAGCACATGAACTAACATGAGGTCTACAAAATACTGGTGGCCGATTTGACCGTCCCTCCACTTCATCTTCAATGGAGCTCTGCCATAATGTACACCATCATTACAGCGATTATCAAAATGCCATGGAAAAGTTATATCAAAATTATCAATCACACCGGAAACCACCCCAGCCTGCCTCAACTTGTCTAATAACACCCCATTAAATGCCTCCATCTTACTAGGATTAAATGCCAGTGATCGTGCATACCCACCAGTTGCCACCGTGGTCCGGTAGAAAATCTGCGGCACCACCAATCCCCTCCGTCTTATTGACTCCATAACTTCTTTCCAAAATGAAGCAGCAGAATTGGCTGATTTAATGAATGCTCTTATGTTAGAAAAGTGAACGCCATCATGCAAGCCAGAGTTCATGATCACTGTGTCTGGAACTGTATCCTCCGAGAAGTATTTCTTTACCAAATTCCTAAACCCTTCATCTTTCAAAGAATCCAACCCTTGATAATTTAGCGTGTCATTCCAGTGACCATTGAAAATGCTTGTGATTCGAACTGATTGAGAAGGGTCTTTGGGGTTTGAAAAATTAAGATCAAATCTCCTAGGAACAGCTTTTATATCAGGCAAATCCAAGACAAAATTGAGCATGTTTCTTATCGTGTCAACATGATTCGAATCACCCCAGAAGAAAATCCACCTATTTTTCAAACAATTCCATGCAGAATCAGCTGAAAACATCCTAAACGAACAGTGGCTAGAGAATACCCAACCATTACTCTCTATCGACCCCAATGAACCATAACACCAAGGATTTCGACATGGAAAATCCCGAGCCAGGCACCTATACCTACCGTCAGCGCTAATTTGACAATCATCATTCTTTCCATGTCTTGTCCACCTTCCAGACCAAATATCTCTATTAAAATCAGATTTTTGACAAACTTTTATCTCAGGCAACTGAGCTTTACTTCTAAAGAACCTAATCGGTATATGCCTTAATTCCCTATCATAAACAAACCTAACTGGTGAAAACTTGAGACCCTCGAAATGTCTAAAGAGCAAAATCACGGTTAGATTATAATCACCAACGAAATCAGGATGAACCTGCAGAGAAAGCGAGTAAGTACCATTGCCAAAATCTTTGACTATGGGGCGAGATTTCCATGACTCCCCCGAGAGATCAGTCTCAAAGTAATCCCCGCCAACACATCTAGGATTCCCAGACTCACCCAATGCTTGAAAGTGAAATTCATGAATGTCTCCAGCCGACAACTCCATCAGTTTCCCTCCATCAAGGCCATGAATTGCAATCTCCACTGTCCTTGAATCTCTACAAGGCTCCCCACCTGGAGCCAACCAACGCGCCAGCAGATTTGTACTCAAGTTAGGCTCCAAATCAACTGAAACCCACTTCAAACTTTCTAAAACTGGACTCTCACTCCGATTTGGCAAAGCCCCACTAGGCTTTTGCTGCAGTGGATTCTGTCGAGCTACCTTGCTTGAATTCTTGGAAATAGAACTCGCCACACTCGTTTGGTTCAAGTGAGTCAGATTCAAACTGGGCGAATCATTGGAAGTGAAGTTTTTTACATCATTTAGTTGAGGCTTTTCCTTTTGGGTCGGTAAATCTTGAACATTGCTGGTGTTTACAGTAAGATTTAACTGGATTTGCGCTACATCAACAGTGGCATTGGCTCTAACAGGTACAAAATGATCTTGCTTCAGATTCCAAACTTGAACAAAGTTACCAATAGTGCAGCCATCGATGCTCCACACAACCACCACCCCCATAAACGCCAGAGCTGTTAGTACACCAAATCGCCATTGATGCATGGGACCCGAAAGAACCCACTTCTTTGGTGACGATGACAACGCCACTTTCTCCGGCATCTGTAAACCAAACAAAACAAAAAGACAAAAAAAAAAAAAAAAGTTTAGACTTGTTTTTACGAGAAAAAGAAAAACTTTGACGACAAAACACATTCCCAGGAAAATTTTATACTGCCCAAGTGTTTATTTTCTCGAGAAAATCTATATAATAATAATACTTACTGAGTTACTGCGGTACTATACAAGTTTGCTCCAGTTCTTGGCGGTTTTGAGTCTTTGAGAGAGGTGTTATGATATGAGAAACAACAAAAACAAAGATTACTTTTTGTTTTCCCGGCTTCTTTTATCTTTTTGTGTGGGTATGTATGAATTGAAGTTCGGCTTTGAGCTGTCAAAAAGGAGAGAGAGCAGAGATTGACGAATTGATTGCTGTGGGAAGACAGTTAAAAAGGAGCCATCTTCTCAGTTAGTTGTATTATGGTGGGATTTAAAGTATTTCCGAAATTTATGGACTGCAAAATAAGATGCTTTCCCCCGCGTTTATATACGGACCTTTTAATTCTCATTGATTACGGATTGATAGACTTTAAATTTTGTGTTAATTTGTTTAACATATTTGATTAACTATTTTCGTATTTGCCGTCGTAAATATTCTCGGATCCAATCCAGATTCATTAAAGTACTTTTAAAATTAACTAAATTCACTTAAATTTAAAAATAAAAAATAAAAATTTCTTGTAGCTATTTCCTATGGGAGAGGGGAATAGAGACCGAGGGAAAGAAGGAGAGAATCCTATTAACAAACGTAAAAGCCAGGGCCCAGGAGGACAAGAACAAGCATTGTGTATTGACAATAATACCCTGGACCGTAACGGAAATGCTGTGACGTTCTGAATCGGCACCGACAAAAGGCTACTGATAAACAACGAACAGTCGGCGAGTGGGGTGGAGGGCAATAATGTCATTTTGCGTAATATCAACAAATTGTTTTGTGCCCGGTGGTTCGGGACACACGCTTGGTCGCTTGGGAATCACATGAGATGTTTTGTTCCGGACATCTTGTGAAAGCACACAGAATAAGAAGGCTTTGCCCTCGTTATTTCGGTGGTTAAAATAATTAATAAATAATTGATTTCGTTGGCGATACTCAGTTTTTTATTTTTTTTTCAGACATAATTTATGTGACTATAATTTAGTGCGCATAGTCACATAAATTATGATGTATGATACTATGATTGTACATATGACACTGACTGCATGCCACTAAATTAGATTTCTATTCTATGAATAATAATGTAGGAAAACGAAGGGCCAGTTTTGTTCTGAGTAATAAATGCTTTGACAACGTGAATTCAACTAAAAGCATCCATCTATCATTTTCCTTGTAATTGGATTTAGGCTTCATTTTCAGTAGAAAATCTTATTTCCTTTTGTTGTCTATATGACTAATGACTTGGGTATTTTAGTGTGCGTTTGGCCTTTGAATGGACCTTTTATTATTATTATTATTATTATTTTTTTTTTTGAAACTGATTAATCATCAGATTACTGTATTACACAGATATTTACAACAACTGCTTATTGTAGCAGAGATATTACACTGATATTTACAATCAGATATACATGATTGGGACTTATATTATTACAATGAATTCTACGAAGTACATGCCCAATACAAATAACCCTTCACAGGAGAGGATGTCCATACTCCACTTGCATTTCGCAAGGGAGAATGATTTTTTAAATATAAAGAACATTTAGCCCCCACAATGCTTGTGAGGGCAGCAGCCCACCACTTCGGCCAAGGCCGAAGTGGCATTATTATTATTATTATTATTATTATACAGTTAGATGATTTAGGTATTTTTAAGTTTGCCCAGAGAGTACCTAAAATCACAAAACTAATTTTCATGGACTCCATATGTTTAGGGGGAAAAAAAATCAATCGATAATGCGTTAGGTGTGGGCTAATGAAGGCCAAGTTTTTACGTTCTTGCAATAACGGTATGATTGGTAAAACATAATTGGCAGCTTTCGTCGGCTATTATTACTAATGTTATGTTCTATTATTCTATTCACTAATGATTTTCATTTCAACTCTGCAAAATGTCTTCACACAACAAACAAACGTACGTGCCTTTCTGAATCGCTAGATTTTGAATGATAAGTTATTTTGAAGCTAAGCAGGAAAAATATGAATCATCAAAAACTCAAAACCTGGCAATTAAAAGAAAAAGGTTTGATGTTTTGGAATAATTATCGATTTAATTGTTGTAGTTGTGGGTTGCTTTCAGATTAAGGCAAATATGGGCAATACAGCTAAAGTAAACCCCCATTGACATATTTCTCATAGAGATAGAGCTTTCAATAGCATCCATGTGAATGCACAAACTTATACACAGTAAACTAGACTGGTCTTATTTGAGGAATATGATCCTCTAATGATCTGAGTATTACTAAGTTTTTAATGATATTTTGTCATGTGTCTTTTAGTGGTAGTGTATGAGTGAGATTTAATTTTTTTAACTTTTTTTATTTATTAATAACCAATCAGTGATTGAGTTATTTGCTCAGGACATAATCAGATTATGAAAGAATCATAATCCCTTATTTGATCTTGATGTCTCAGCACCACACATATTAAGAAGAATTCATGAGTTGTAAAATGTAAACGAAGAGAGAGAAAGAGAGAGAGAGAGAGAGAGACTTTTTTTTTTCTTTTTAGTGAAACGGCAGACCATAATGCTCCATTAATTTTTCCATTAAAGAAGGTGGCAAAAAAATGGATATGAAGAAGACAACACAACAATAGAGTGAACGAATATAATATATATTTTTATTTTTATTTTTTAATTTCATTACAATATCTAAGTTCAAAAATGTGATAAGAAAGTTCTGAATATCTGAGTAAAAAATAATTAAATCTGCTGTTAAATAATTTAAAGAAAACTAATTTCCACAATACATGTATGACATGAGTTGAACCTCCATCGCGTGATCAAAGAGTATTATAAATAGATATTATATTATATTAATAGTATCTTATATTTATGCATTATAGAAATGAATTAGAGTTATACATGATTTGACCTCTTATAAACTTTTAATAATTACGGCCAGCATGCTTTTAAGTATATTAAATAATTAATATTTAATTTATTTCTCTATTCTTATCTATTCAATATTCATCACTGAACACCATTTGGACAGGTTTTGATATGCATCAAAGGCAAGTTTAAGTAAAATTAATCAAGAATAAAAAAAATAGGATTTGGTTTTCTCAAGTGATGAGAAAATGAACCCATTATTCGAAGTTACCAACTCCACCTAACGAGCTACCAACTAATTTTTAATTTCCACGTTAACCCTTTAATCCAATGTGAACTAAGGAGGAAAAAAAAAAGTTCAGTGTTAACCGACTGAAAAACATTCGGTATGCATATGAGACCGTATAGCTAAACTATTTCATGTTTATTTTCATGAAAAAAAATCATAGTTATTTAGGTACATTAGGGTAAGAAATCTTGATACAAACATATGAACCCCCCCACCCAAAAAAAAAAAGAGGCACATTGAAACATATATACATTTGAAACTTTAAGTTTCTGGAAAGGGAAGAGAATCGAGAGCATAGTGCTTCTTAGATTATAGGAAACAATCGAAACTGCAATAAAATTATAACAATTCACGCAAGAAAGTATATTAATTTTAAAAAAGTTTGGTTAAAGGGTGAATGTTAAATTCTCTTTAAAAGAGACTGTGATCTTTAGGTTCCGGAACAATTATTATGCACATATATATATATATATATATAGTTCTTTTTCTTTTCTTTTTGTCCCAATCTGTTGTTAGGGCTCAAAAGAGTGCGATAATCGATTTTGAATGGGAAGGAATTTATTGCTACTAGTGGGGAAGTCAAGATTTTAGTTTGACATGGACCGGAACCTAAAGATCACAAACTTGCTAGCAGCTAGATTGTTTCGACTTGTCAACTCGCGTAATTTTCAACGCGTTCGCAAATCTAATATAATGGCTGCTCAGTACTCTATCCACAACGCAGCCCTCAGAACTACAGATATGACCCTCTCTTACAATTATCTTCTCTTTTGCTCACTTGTCATTTCCGCGATCATCTCCCCCCGCACAGCCCAAACATCTTTTGGACCAAAAGCATTAATTCTTCTCGTAACCAATTTTTTTTTTAAAAAAAAATTGAAGTTTGTATAATTCGCAAGTAGGTCCTTCATTATTTAATAATAATAATGAAATTAATTAAAATAATATATTTTAAATAACATTAATATAATAATAATGAAATTAAATCATAACAATAATTAATTATTATTTATTAATTTTATTATTTTAATTGTTATTATTACTGCCATTAATGACAATAATATTAATATTATTTAAAATTTATTAATTATTATTAGTATTGTCAATAATTTCATTATTATTATTATTAACAATAATTAAGGACTTGTTAGTAATTTGTAACAATGTAATTTATTCCGATTTCGATTCCTATAGTTCAAGAAAATAATTTATTTTAATTCTCATTTTTCATTCTAACTTTAGTCTATTCTCATTCTTACTTATTCCGATTACAGCTCATTCTGATTACAGTTTGGTAAATGCAGCATTATTGTGCTACTGCGTGGAGAGAGTGAATGGCTGGAGAATTCTAAAAAATAAATGTGCGGGGATACTTTTGTAATTAACATTAACAAAGAGGGTTTTATAAGTGTTTTTAGGGGGTGGAAATAGAATCACTCTTAGCTTTTTGTCCTTTTTTAAGAAGCAGACTAGGGCTATTCTGAAGTTGATCCAAAAGAAACCGGCCCAAGTCATTGATTTAGGGATGGCTAGTCATTGATTATCCACGGTTGAGCCTTTTTTTTTTTAAAAAAAATAAATATTTTGGGTATTACAATTTTTGTTTACGATAAAAAATTTAAATTAAATCTACCATGATACAGTTTACATTTCTACTTTCATACATTTTAAAGGAGAATCCATTCTACCCATCAATACCTCTACTCAATTTCTTAGAAGGAATTTTTATGATATAGTAGATGTATTATAATTGGTTAATTCATGTATAACATGTGTAATTGAATTTTATATAGCCACCAATTGCATCTGGTTCTTTAAAATAAATGTGTGTGTATATATATATATATATACTATAATACTTTATTTATTCTAATTTTAGAAATTAGTCCATTGGTTGTTAGCAGCCCATTGTTTTGACTTGTCAACTCGTGTATTTTTCAAATACAGACTGTCTGCACCGAATGGATGAATAAATTGGATTTAGTCGTGGACAAAAGCATCAACGCGTTCACAAATCTTATATAATGGCTGCTCAGTACTCTATCCACAACGTAGCACTCAGAACAAAAGATATGACTCTCTCTTACAATTATCTTCTCTTTTGCTCACTTGTTCTTTCCGTGATCATCTCTCCCTGCATAGCCCAAACATCTTTTAGACCGAAAGCATTAATTCTTCCTGTAACCAAAGATGCATCAACTCTCCAATACCTCACTCAAATCAACCAAAGAACCCCACTTGTGCCTGTGAAATATACCCTTGATCTCGGCGGTCAGTTTCTCTGGGTGGTTTGTTTGGAAGATTATGAGTCATCTT
Organism: Citrus x clementina; assembly: GCF_000493195.1. Taxonomy (NCBI): domain Eukaryota; kingdom Viridiplantae; phylum Streptophyta; class Magnoliopsida; order Sapindales; family Rutaceae; genus Citrus; species Citrus x clementina. Next base: position 2,964,159 of record NW_006261964.1, on the reverse strand, counting down.
CCTTCACATCTCCCCCTTGCCACTCCGCTCCATGCTCTCTTGCTAATGCTCCATTTTGTTGGGATTGCTCTGATTCTCAACCTAGGCCAGGCTGCAACAACAATACCTGCAATCTCTTACCGGATAACACTATAAATGGCATTAGTTTCAATGGTCCGTTGTCCATGGATGTCGCGTCTATCCAGTCTACTAACGGGAAGAACCCGGGTAGAGTTGTTTCGGTGCCTAAGCTCCTCTTTGTGTGTGCCGATAGGTTTCATTTGACAGATCTCGCTAACGGTGTTAGGGGCATGGCTGGCCTTGGAAGAAACTCAATTTCACTTCCATCTCTGTTCTCTTCTGCTTTCAGCTTTCCTAGAAAATTTGCCATTTGCTTGAGCTCTTCTACCAAAGCTAACGGTGCTGTCTTCTTTGGCGACGGGCCTTATGTGATGCTCCCTGGTGTTGACGTTTCCACGTCCCTCATACACACCCCACTTATCCTCAATCCTGTGTCCACAGCAACTCTTCTTTTCAGGCCCCGACCTTCAACTGATTACTTCATTGGAGTCAAGTCCGTTAAAATCAACGGACATGTTGTCCCGTTAAACACTTCTTTGCTATCTATTGACAAAAACGGTGTCGGCGGAACCAAGATCAGCACCGTCCATCCTTACACAGTGTTGGAGTCATCAATCTACGAAGCTTTCGTTAAAGCTTTCACCAAAGAGTTGGCTAATGCGCCTAGAGTCGAATCAGTTTCACCTTTTGGGGCGTGCTTTGATTCTACCCGCATTGGCAGCACACGTGTCGGCCCAGCAGTGCCTCAGATCGATCTTGTCTTGCAAAGCAGCGACGTGTACTGGAGAATTTTTGGTGCAAACTCAATGGTGCAAGTCAAAAGCAACGTGATGTGCCTTGGTTTTGTGGACGGTGGAGTGAATCCTAGGACTTCAATTGTGATCGGAGGACATCAATTGGAAGACAATCTTCTGCAGTTTGATTTGGCCACATCAAGGCTAGGCTTCAGTTCTTCTCTCCTGTTCCGTCGGACAACATGTTCCAATTTTAACTTCACATCTACTGCTTGATTAGCAATTGTTTTTGTATTTCAGTTTCAAGATTATGTAATAAATAAATTGTCACGTGGTTAATTACATTTCTGTTTTTCCAATAAAACTTTTCCTTGTTTGGCTTTCAGTGTGAGTCGAGAATACAATGCTGTGCTATATTGCATCATGTTTTTCGTTGTCTTTCCCAAATTTCAAACAAATAGTCATGCCACGTAAATGCTAATAATTTTTTTTTTGGTTATCATATTTTTATTTGTTTAATGTTAACAACAAAGTAATATAAAAAAAAATACATATATGTTACGAAAAAATAACCTTTTTTTCTTAATTTAGTTATATTTTACAAATTTTTAGTCTTCTCAAACACAAAAATTCTACGTGAGACTTTAATTTCTCTCCCATAATAATTTCATTCCGTTATATACATGACATTCAAATATGAAAAAATTATTGTAAACTTCTTTCTTTTAATCTGGTTCAAAACATTCTTTCAATTTTTTTTTTCAGATTTGAAATTTTTAAGAATATTTTCAGAAAATAAAATACATAGTTAAGGTTTTTCGGAGAAAACTAACACAAACTACCACCTTTTAAATAAGCATTTAGATATTAAATTTTTTATTTTTATTTTAGTTGATTGGTATGGACATATTCACGAGGAACTAATACATTATAAGAACCCACAAAAATTCGTCTCATAGCTTTTTCTACCGGAAATCGTAGTACTTCATCAAAGAATTGTTACTTACTTTTAATAATATAGAATAGAACCTTGATAAAAATTAATAATTTTGGAACTATGAAAAATATATTTAGCAAATATTAGTATATCAATAAATCTATTACTTGCTAATTTATAAAGATAATATCTCATTCATAATAGGAATTTTAATGAAATATAAAGGCAGTGTAATTAGATAATGTAGTGGTTCTATCAAGCTGTAAGACACCATTCTCATTTGATTTTGAATGATTGAATCAATCATTTGATAATTATTTGGCTCGATGACGATTACATGATAAAACATAGAGAAGATTTTTGGGAGGTTATATATTAAGTCGATCTCTTCTTTACCTCTCTTAACATAGCTATATGGAGTACAAAAATTGGTTCTCATTTGAAAAGTATAATGAAAGCAACAATGACTAATGAAATGCATAAAACATTATATATGTGTAACAAAGAAAATCATAAACATATCATACGTACTTAGTTTTAAATTAGTTAAGTATTAATTAATTTATGTATTAATTGGGTCCTATAGGAAAATGATTTTTTTTTGAAAAATTTATTATCTAATAAATTTATCGAATTATTAATTTATCATGCTAGCCCTAAGTTGGGACCGACAAAAACTATTATTTCATTAAAGTTTTTAATCAAAATTATTAATTTAACAAAGTTATACTATATTTATCGTCTATTTTTTTATTTATTTTTTAAACTTGTACGTACTTCAATTTAAGAAAAGAAGAAAAATGACAAAACGACTTATAGGTGCTTCAGTTTCTTTATACATGGTAATTTTTCATCTTTTAATGCCTCTAGAATATAATCTACTTTCTGTCGTTGGAATTTGGTGGTTCTCCAAAGCCAATAGAATCATACACGACCCCTAGGAAGGGTCAGTTATTTATTGACTGTTATTTCTTGACTAAGTAAGATAGATTGTATTGTTTCCTCTGTAAAGCAAATAGCTTGGCACGTTGATGACGTAAAATCTACACAAGCCATGAATCCCATGTCTAGCAATGGCATTGTCCTTTGCTATTGTCCCCGTCGAGAATAGAGGTCGCCTGTCTCTTTGACAAATATTGAAATTAAACTGAAGCCGTAAATTAGAGTATGAAGCTGCTGACAAGGCCAATTGGAGTGTGTAATTTCCTTTGCTGCTGACGTTCTCCAATTGAAATATAATCTGCCGTGGGTAGGTTGGAATGTGCTATTTCCAACTTTGCTAGTAACATGAGCAAAGAACCATTCTCGAGTGTTATTGCTGACGCCAATGGTGTATGGGATATCATCATTGGGATTTGGGACAAAAATCTTCAGATCGTTCCCACAATCCGTATTGCCTAAACTTGTCCAACCGTCTGGTGAACAATGGGTTCTTGAATTTTGTGTAGGGACCTTTGTTAAAAATAACAGCAGGAGTAGATGGAGACTTGAAACATGTATCGAATATGCTTCTCTTAAGCGTTATTTGTCCCATCTTGGTAGAGATTGCTTATAGGTTTACCGGCAAGTCTCTTAACCTATAAGCAATCTCTACTAGGATATGACAAGCCTTTAATGTGATATGCTCCAAGCAAAAGTGAAGACCTCACTAAGAGAATATGAACACTTTATATCTAGCAAATTTTCTGTTCTTGTAGGAAATTAATAAGGATAAGAATTGTTGTAACAAAAATATACAATATTTTTTTTAAAGAATGAGATTATTATTGAAAGTCATCTCCCTTGTCCTTATATAGACTTCTAAACACCGAGATACCACCAAATATTGTGATTTTTTATAAGTGATTCGTTGTGATCACATTTCACAATTAAATTTTTTATTCTTATTTGACCAAAACCCAACAAATCTTACATATTCTTGTACGGAGAATTTGTTTCTAGCAAGCCTCTCTTTTTAATTAGGAAATCCCACCTCTTGTTTACTCTCACATGTCACAAATGAGTCTTCCTTGTTAGTTTCTCTCAATAATATGATTTGATCTTTCTCTAACATTTGGCTTATACTGATTTAGAGTGGTTTATAAAATAGATTTAATCCATGTTGAGCTTATCTATACTCAACTTTTCATAATTTTCTGTCATATGTGTATGTATAGCAATATAAAATTAAGATACTATTCTAATTAGGATTAGTAATGCTTATTAAAAAAAAAAGAGATAAGAAATTGATGATCAAAATAGAAAATACTTTTCTAACTTCTAAATAGGAAATGACCAAAACCCTTTTTCATTTGGTAAAATTAATTAACTAATTAAGGTTAGTATGAATTAATATTTATATTAATAAATGTTTATTTTCATATCACACGTTGCCTAAACGATGAAGTATACGGTTAGTTTTTTTTTTTTTAAATTTGAATTAACCTCAAAAATTTGAGGGAGATATATTAAAATAAATAAAGAAAGTAGCAGCACAAAGCAAAGAAGCAGGGGGAGAGACCAGACCAGACATAATCCTCAAAACCCAGAAAAAAAAAAAAAGCCAGACAATTTAGAAAACAAAAATATAAGGGGCAATTAACTTAGCAGAATCGATAATATGGCACCTTAATAACGTCCCTGTGCGACAGAGACAGAATGTCAGCCGCAGGGGCAGCATAATCTCACCAAGTGAAAGAGTCTAGATCAGCACCCAAAAATTAGCCAGCTTAGTCATCAACTACACTACGGTTAGCAACCATTCCATCAACTGTAAAATAGAATGTTTGGAGTTAGTCGCCTAGCCGTACATATTAAATGAAATATGAAGCCTTACGTAGATGATGGAAGTACCAGTAATCATGCTTAGCTTAGCTACCACAAATTAATCCCACTACATGAGAAGAATGTTAATGAACAGAGTTATTGCAAACCGTAAATGGGATTTTCGCTTTATGTTACGTACTTTGTGTTGATTTTAGTTGTATCTCTGTCAGGGGCTAAGAATTGCGATCGTTGGCAACACTGTGATCATCGATTCATCAATCAACGTAAATTTATGATTGATGACTCTGTTTGACCAATTCTATGAATAGAATTAATTGTTACCATATTATTTTCTTTATATATATGTGCATCAAAAGTGAAAAATTACGTACTGCTTGTTATTACCAGTTTACTGATCTGAGCTATGCCAGCCAGAGACAATTAATTGCTTTTGCCAATTGGTAGCTAGCAGCCGTTATAGAATTTGAAGAATACCCATTAATTGTTACAACTTGTCAAGTTGTGTAATTTGGATTTGGTCATGATTGAAAGCTTTTACGCGTTCAGAAATCTACTATAAATTCAGCTGGCTGCTCACAACTCTACCGCAGTACTCTATCCACAACGCAGTACTCTATCCACAACGCAGCACTTAGAGCCAAAGATATGGCTCTCTCTTACAATTATCTTCTCTTTTGCTCACTTGTCCTTTCCGTGATCATCTCTCCCTGCATAGCCCAAACATCTTTTAGACCAAAAGCATTAATTCTTCCCGTAACCAAAGATGCATCAACTCTCCAATACCTCACTCAAATCAACCAAAGAACCCCACTTGTGCCTGTGAAATATACGCTTGATCTTGGCGGTCAGTTTCTCTGGGTGGTTTGTTTAGAAGATTATGAGTCATCTTCCTTCACATCTCCCCCTTGCCACTCCGCTCCATGCTCTCTTGCTAATGCTCCATTTTGTTGGGATTGCTCTGATTCTCAACCTAGGCCAGGCTGCAACAACAATACTTGCAATCTCTTACCGGATAACACTATAAATGGCATTAGTTTCAATGGTCCGTTGTCCATGGATGTCGCGTCTATCCAGTCAACTAACGGGAAGAACCCGGGTAGAGTTGTTTCGGTGCCTAAGCTCCTCTTTGTGTGTGCCGATAGGTTTCATTTGACAGATCTCGCTAACGGTGTTAGGGGCATGGCTGGCCTTGGAAGAAACTCAATTTCACTTCCATCTCTGTTCTCTTCTGCTTTCAGCTTTCCTAGAAAATTTGCCATTTGCTTGAGCTCTTCTACCAAAGCTAACGGTGCTGTCTTCTTTGGCAACGGGCCTTATGTGATGCTCCCTGGTGTTGACGTTTCCACGTCTCTCGTATACACCCCACTTATCCTCAATCCTGTGTCCACAGCTTCTCTTCTTTTCAGGCCCCGACCTTCAACTGATTACTTCATTGGAGTCAAGTCCGTTAAAATCAACGGACATGTTGTCCCGTTAAACACTTCTTTGCTATCGATTGACAAAAACGGTGTCGGCGGAACCAAGATCAGCACCGTCCATCCTTACACAGTGTTGGAGTCATCAATCTACGAAGCTTTCGTTAAAGCTTTCACCAAAGAGTTGGCTAATGCGCCTAGAGTCGAATCAGTTTCACCTTTTGGGGCGTGCTTTGATTCTACCCGCATTGGCAGCACACGTGTCGGCCCAGCAGTGCCTCAGATCGATCTTGTCTTGCAAAGCAGCGACGTGTACTGGAGAATTTTTGGTGCAAACTCAATGGTGCAAGTCAAAAGCAACGTGATGTGCCTTGGTTTTGTGGACGGTGGAGTGAATCCTAGGACTTCAATTGTGATCGGAGGACATCAATTGGAAGACAATCTTCTGCAGTTTGATTTGGCCACATCAAGGCTAGGCTTCAGCTCTTCTCTCCTGTTCCGTCGGACAACATGTTCCAATTTCAACTTCACATCTCATGCTTAAATATTGAGCATTAATGTTTGCCTTTGTTTTCCAAGATTGTGTAATAAATTGTCGTGTGGTTATATTTTTTATTATTGAACAAAGTTTATATCTTATTATTCAATAAAGCTTTCCCGGTTTCGTGCATGTTTAATTGAAGAATGAGTGGCAAATGGCTTTTTCTCCAATTCACTCTCGAGGTTACATTCAATTGGCAACTTATTGTAAAAAGCAAGTTGGTGATGCATTTATTTTTGTTTATTTATGAATAGCTAACTTATATCTTATTCATTAATTGTCACATGAAAGGCATGAGTTGAATATGATCACCACACAAGCCTTCTGGGAGCAAGGAAGTCTTTGTCACAAAGCATATGTGGAGACTCGATTAAGTGATTTGATTACTACTTTATTATATAATAACAGTCTCCTTATCAAAACAAGATTTACTTAAACGGACATATACATAATTTTTTCGCCTCGCCCTTTGTAACTATTGTTTTATAATAGATGGAACAAATATATAACTATGTCTTCCGTCTAATATGAGTAAATTAAGGGACAAACCGAAATATATTTACTAATATTTTGATTTATCTAACTGAAAAAGTAAAGTGGCTTGGCTATTTTTTACAAACCACTTATTGGTGTATCGGTTGAGTGATGAACATACACATGCTTGCTTCATTTTTTAGGTTTAAATTTTGAGTTTCCTGGTGTATGAGAACAGGTTTTATCAATATTTTATTTGATGTAGATTTATTTGGTGTATATTTCAAATTAGACTTCAACGTTGATGCATCAAATCAGGTTCAACCAAGCATTGAATTGGGTTTCAAATTCCTACGTGCATATGTGGAGCTACATTTATTAGTATTAATAATTTCTATAAAAAAGAAAGAAACACCAAATCTTATCATAATATATGTCATACGAGAAGCTTATTGTAGTATACAATCTGTTGTAATAATTAAACTATTTAATCTATTTACGAGAACTATTAATCAAATAGAGAAATTACGAGTTTTTATAGATATTTGTTATCGAAAATCAAAAAATTCCGAAATTTATTATGATGCTTATCACAAGCTTCTCTTCATATTAATTAATTTAGACGAGTTTAATTATATAATCGCCAAGATGAAAAACGACAGCTCGGGCTAGTCGGCTGGTGGTACAATAATTTTAGAGAAACATGCATGAATTTCAACCATTCTTTTCACATCACAAAATAGTTTTTTTCAAGGTCCAAATTAAAATTTAGTTCATTGGATTACATCTTAGATGCACGTCTCAATAACTTGCTATTTCAATTTTGTAAGTTTCCAAATTTTTAAGTATATCATAACTAGTTACAGATTACAAATCTTTAAATACACCCAACTTCCTTGATAAAAAAATAAGACGTTATCTCATTTTCTTGCTTATAGTATAACCAATAGCTAGTAGAGGATATAAGCATTCTGATGAGTAATATTTTTTAAGCAGGCAACAAAGGTATTTCAAACTAATTTTCTACTATAGTTGATTGGTTCTTGTAGTTTCTTGTTATTTAAATCATCTCATTGCCGGTATAGCTCTTCATGTGACCATAATTATCATTTTAATTAGCATAAACACAGTGATTCAGTTTATAGTCGGATGCCTTTACATTTTCATTTTCATCAAATACAAATGGCCATCTCAGTTCTTCTGACTAATCAAATAATACTTCCTAACTTGTACCTATAATAGTAATTAAAGGATACGTATTTTCACATTTCATATTATGTAGTATCGAAGTCAAGCTCTTCTTGCAACAGTAGTTGTGCAATACAAAAAAATTGAGCATTAACAAAATATTTACTGTAGTTCACGCATGTGTATGCTTCTTTTATACACACACACACACACACACACATACACATAAACACTCATTTTTCTAATACGGCTGTCAACACGGATGAATTGATTTTGGTCGTGGGATGGGTCAAATGCTTCTACACATTCTTAAAGGGTCAGAGATAGCTAGTGATAGGTATCATTGTTTAGCTGAAGGAGGCGGTGTCCCAGTGGTCATCATTGACGGCTCTTTTTCTGTGGGGAAATTTTTTAAACATTTGATCACTTGCTTTCATTATAAGAAACCTAAATTAATCAACAAGATATATCCCCTTTCGTATTAAGTATCTATAAAATGGAGGACACATCTATTTTTTCCATTGATTAATGAGAATTTAGGATTAGATCTGTTTAGATTCCCCGTAAAACAGCACATTTATCAATTATCACATACGAAACTTATTATATATATCATGCATCTGAATAGATTCGCGGCTGCTTGGCTGCTAAATAGTCGACAATCCAGATAGACAAAACTATAAAAAAAAAGCCCCACTATCAATTATTTAACAGCAAAGGCTTACTATAAATAGACATGGCTTCTCACAACCGTACACTACGCAGCCACTTAAATAAACATCATAAAATGGCAGCTCTCTCTTACAATTTTTCCCTCATTTGCTCTCTTGTACTCGTATTGATCTCTCCTTCCACTGCCAAAACATCTTTTAGACCAAAAGCATTAGTTCTTCCAGTAACCAAAGATTCATCAACTCTCCAATATGTGACTGAAATCAAGCAAAGAACCCCTCACGTACCAGTGAAATTGACCATTGATCTTGGTGGACGGTCACTTTGGGTTAATTGTGATGAAGAAACTTATAAATCTTCCTCCTATAAATTTGCCCCATGCCACTCAGCTCCATGCTCTCTTGCTAATGCTCGTATTTGTTGGGATTGCTTTTCCGAACCTAGGCAATTCTGCCAAAACAGAACTTGCAATATCTTACCGGATAACCCCATAAGAGGCATCTTCTCAAATGGTCCGGTCTCCATGGATGTTGTATCTATCCAATCTACCGATGGCAAGAATCCCGGTAAGGTTGTTTCATTGCCTCAGCTCCTCTTTGTTTGTGCATCATTTGATCTATCTGATCTTGCTAAGGGTGTTACCGGTATGGCGGGCCTGGGAAGGGCCAAAATTTCACTTCCATCCCTATTCTCTGCTGCTTTTAGCTTCCCGAGAAAATTTGCAATTTGCTTGAGTTCCTCTACCAAAGCTAACGGTGCTGTCTTCTTTGGTGACGACCCTTATGTTATGCTCCCTGATGTTGACGTTTCCAAGTCTCTCACTTACACCCCACTAATCCTCAATCCTGTGACCACAGCCTCAATTTCTCTTTTCCCCGAACCTTCTTCTGATTACTTCATTGGGGTAAAGTCTATTAAGATCAATGGAAATGTTGTCCCGTTGAACACATCATTGCTCTCTGTTGACAAAAAGGGTTTCGGAGGAACGAAGATCAGCACGGTCAATCCTTACACTGTGATGGAAACATCAATCTACAAAGCTTTTACCGAAGCTTTCATCAAGGAGCTGGCGAATGTCCCTAGAGTTAAGCCAGTTTCACCTTTTGGGACATGCTTTAGTTCTCCTCACATTGGCAGCACTCGTGTTGGTGCAGCTGTGCCTCTGATTGATCTCGTCTTGCAAAGTAGCAAAGTGATTTGGAGTATTTTTGGCGCAAACTCAATGGTGCAAGTCAAAGACGATGTGCTTTGCCTAGGGTTTGTTGATGGTGGAGTAAACCCCAGGACTTCGATTGTGATAGGTGGGCATCAATTGGAAGATAATCTTCTACAGTTTGATTTGGCCACGTCAAGGCTAGGCTTTAGCTCTTCTCTTCTCTTCCACCGAACAACTTGTTCCAATTTCAACTTTTCATCTCATGCTTAGATAATTTTTAATTTGCCTTCCATCGTTTCATTTTTTTTTTATAATGCTTTGTTTCAAGATCAATAATTTGGGGCGTTGTGTTATTTCTTTTTAATTCAATAAAGCTTTTCTTTGTTTTGGTCAGTGTTTAACAGAAAATTATAATTAAAAAAAAAAAAAGTGTCTGGCTTTTCACCAATCTGTTGGCTAGAGTAGTACATTCAAGTTGCAATTTATAGCGGAAAGGCAATTGTCTGTGATGTAAATTTTTTTTTTCAATCTTTTGGGGAAAAAGAAAAAGAAAAAACCATACGGCATATTCTAAAATCTATGGTACTGAATCAAGAAATTCTTAGTTAACTCTAAGCCAAGTGGTTTTTTGCTCCACTCACTGAGGATACGTCCGTATCAAGATTCAGCACTTTTTTCTTTAAGGGAAAAATTAATTTATAAATTCATTATTCATTGTATCCATTAGAAAAACTATATAATAAAATATTTTAAAAATAGTGAAAAAAATCCAACATTGAATAAAATGTAACCTCATTTATGATTAAACTTTTAGAATAAATTTTGGGATGTCTAATATAATAATTATTTATTTGAAAAATTGTATGCTTGCATAAAAAATGGAAATAAATTCATAATATTGTATTCTCATTTTTTTTATTAATAGGAATTTAGTTGAAGTTTGTTTAAAGTCTAGATTTTCTTAAAACTGAAATCTTACTGTAATCGCGTCTTTACCCTCAAATTACCAATTGCATAAAATTAATTTGAAATATTCTCTATCCCATCACACGTATTCTATTTCAATAAAGCTATCATAAATGAAGTATTGATAAAAATGAACTTTATAAGTGTATAAATATTAACAAAATTTATAAACAAGTAATGCTGAAATATTGGAAGAAATTAAACCAATGAAAATAGTTAGTAACATGTGATGGAAGTGGTCGAACCCTTGTCTATATATTAAGTTTGACGGAAAAATACTCGTAATTATTTCTTGTTCGAGAAGTATCATGACTATTTCTTAAAAAAGCAACACAATCTTAATTGTTGCTTTTTGATTCCAAGTATGAATCATATAGGAGATTTGAAGTTATTAACTGATTTCACCTCTACATTGATTGATATAACTGAACATGTTAACAATCACACTACTCTGGGTTCTTAATAAAGTTGAATAGTGCATTATCAGCTGCCATTATTTTTCTAGTTCATTTCAACAATAATTTTAATTTTAGATAATTCTTGCATAATAAAGTTGAATGGTGCATCCTTTGAGTTTATTATTATTCGAGAAAGTTTAATTGCATCAATACTTGGACTGGAGTTCATGTCAACTGAGATGCCCGTTGTCTATTGAACAACTTGTGAATTGAATAACAAATTCCTATGCATAAAAACAGTTCCTACGCATGAATAACAAATTCTTATGCATAAAAACAGTGGTGATTAGCTCAAGCTTAGTATACCCACTGAGGCAGCCGCAATGAAAAGAGCATTCTTCTACTTATTTAGAAGCTGCTCGGGCTTAGTATGATCATTGAGTAATTAATAGAAGCTGTTCAGGCTCAGTATGATCACTGAGACAGCAGTGACGAAGAGGGTATTCTTCTCCCTATTAGAAGCTGCTCAAAATAAGATTGATAAACAAAGTTGTCTAGTGAATTGAAAAATTCTGGTTAAAGCCGTCGATAAGCAGAGTGCTATGAAACACTTCAAATTTCATCATTCATGCAATGGCCGTGCATCTTGTTGAAAATTTGGCTTCCATGATGCAATTTACTTCCAACCAATTCCATATGGTGTTAATCAAGGAATGACACCATGTAACATCAAATCAAAATGACAAGAAAAAGTGAGTATAATCCAAAAGCGGATTGGAACAATGTCCAGGAGAGAGGCTGGTGGCCTTTGGATTTGAATCCAAAGGCCACCTGTGGCTGCACATGGTGGAGCCCATCATGTGCAGCCAAACCAAAAAAAATTAAAAGAGGCTGTTCCAATTCGGGACTCCCGGATTGGAACAGCCTCCTATATATATATATATGTTATAAGTTATGAGCTCTCCTAACTAAGAAGACACATTTTAGGTTACAAAGCCCAATAATAAAATTCGTGACGATTTTTGTGTTCAAAGCAGGTGATATCTATTTAGTTGTTGAGCTCATACTATTACAATTAGTATCAGAGCCAACTTGCGACTAGATGTCTGTTCTGTTCCCAATAATCCTCGTGAGAACTTGAGGTCCTCAAGAGGGAAAGTACGTAATATTTTGCTGACCTGAGGGATGGACAGCAGCCAAACGAGATGATAATACAATTTCAACCGCATTTAGAAAAATCAAGCAAACAGATTAAGTCCAAGATGAATCTCGGGTAAACTGTTACCATAGGATACTTAACTAAATAGGTAGCTTAAACTAGGGTATTTTAACTTGTTAATATGAGACTTAAGATATCGCTGTATGATCAAGAAGAATAGTGTAACCTAAACACTAAAGATTCATTAAGCACCAATGCAGAAGACGTCAGTATCACTATGTTTTACGAAGCTTACTAGAGAGAATGCCAACTGAACCATATATGCTCGATCTTTCAGGTTTCAGCTGATGTTCAGGATCAGTAAGATCGACAAGAGCAGATACTGCATGACTGAAAGAAAGATGCGATTGACATGACAACTTGGAGGGAGAAGCCAAGCGGATCTCACACACTCATATAATGTTCCGCTTATACAGCTGCAAAAGAAATTCTAGTGTGATCAATAACCTTTTCTAGAATAGATATGATCTCTGTGATAATAAATAATTTTTAAATAAACTGAAACCAGACGACGTGATCACAAGCTAGCAATCACGATACATTCAAATCTAAGTCCTTTGGTATTGCACCATATCAATTCCCTCTCCTTGTTTACTGAGTATAACTTCATCCCATCTTGTAAAGTAGAGCGGAACCAGCTGAGCAGGAGGTTTCATTTCATCAAGCTTGGCTATCGTATATAATTTTTCCCAAGTTGACCGCTCTCCATATTCCTTCATCATCCATAAGTCAAATCATCAATTTCTCATTTGAAAAATATTAATCATAATAAACCAGAAAGATGAAGGAGCAGCTGATAAGCTAAAATCTGGTACTTTCGGGAGTAAACCTTCTGAATGATGTAACAGTGTCCACCGAGTCTTGACCTGAAGAAGAATAAAGAAAAATGTTAAAAGTAGATTTTTGAACTAAAGATAGGCTTCAGTAAGTGTTTAAAAACCGAGCTTGTATTGGTTGAAAGGAAAGAAAAGGCGGGATAAAATTTTGGCAACGAATGAATGAAGTGGGTTCCCTAACAGAAAACTTGGATTTTTTCAACAAGTTATGTTTAAAGAATAAAAAAAGAAAAAAGGAAAAAAGGGGAAAAAAAAAGGAACTTTCTTCTTCAGTTGATTACACCCTTAAGCTAGAAATAAAAAACTCAACTGAAGTGACAATTAGGTCTTAAATTTCAAAATTTTCAATGAATGACTTCAAAACTTTTGAGGGGATTCAGCATTTCCAACGTGTGCAACAAGTTAAACATTTTAATTATGAGTATCAAAATGAGATTCATCAAAGCAATGAGAGTAACACACACCCATAGCCCAAATCATCAAGCAATGCAATGGTTATTAAAAAAAAAAAAAGCAAAATTCTGAATATATTAATACCGAAAACTCTACAATGTTGAATCGCTTTACACAATGTTCACTTGTTCACCCATCACAATATCCCCACAACTTCAGCTGATAAGATAAAATCAGCGGCCTCTAACATATATAAAGAATTGAATATGCTGAATCTTAGGAGGAACAATAAACAAAAAATGAAAATCATAAAGATGACAGAAAGCACAGCATCAGTTCCATGGATCATCCCAGCCTTTTGGTCCTTCCCTTTTAACGAAGTCAATAATTGCCTGGACAGCTTCCTTAACTCTATTAGAAAGCGAGTGAATCCCATGTTCAATTTCAACTTTCTCTGCGCCACCCATAGCTCTGCACAATCTGCATGATTTCAAATATTAACAAATATCATTTGTTTAAGTCAGAAATGTCAATAGTCTCCAAAAAATGGCTAAGATGCAAAGGACTAAAAAATGGCTACATTCTCACCTTTCAACCAATGCTTTCTTGTCAACATACTCTGGCACATATTCGTCGGCCATGGAAAAGATAACCTGTGCAGAAAAAATATGAAATACCCGAGTTGTAGACAACTACCATGCACTTAGTTCATTGTAATGAAGCAAAGACCCATTGCTTTCACTTGTAATAATCAAATACTTCCCACCCCTTGTTTTAGCCCTCACAAATATTAGTCATCGCAAAACAAAGGAAAATGTGATAGCCCAAGCTGAAAGGTGACAGTAGTTAAGACTTTTAGGAAAGTAAGAAGTAAAAAGAGTGCTGACCTGGCAAGGAGTATTAGCCATGTGACCCAGTCTCTGTTTCAGCTGGTCATCACTAAGGTCCGAACTGAACATGTCGTCATCCCCCATGTAGGCGCAAAGAGAGTGATACCTGCAAAAAATGTGGTCTTTTAGCAATAAATCACCATTATAAAGCCCTAAACAATTATCTGACCGTTTATGTAATGTAGCAATCCAGTAAATCTGTGGTGCAAATCACTGATATTTCATATTTCACATTGTTAACTAAAATTCTTAAAGGCATGAACATGATGTGCAAAGATCATATTTAAATTACCTAGATATAAATAAACTACTTTTTAATTATTAAACTTTGACTGCAACTCAAGTTCAGAAGTTCACAACACCAAAATTGACGAAAGTAACAAGATAAAGAAAAATGAGATGTACTGTATTCAACAATAGCAAGAATACATAAGTATAACCACCTCTGGGCAGTTATTGGAGAACATGGATCTGCTTCCCTAGGCATTAACTCTGATCCCCGCCCTTCTCTAATCATGCTTGAAGCCAGGTCAATCATAGCAGCTGTTTCAGGAAGAGTTGCTCTGTATTCTCTATCACTAACTGGAGCCTGGCAATCCAATTCGTATTATGACCAAAGCAGCATGTAAATTCACAAGGTGAAGAAAAAACCAAAGACATGAAATGTTCAATCAGGGAAGATAGAAACTTCATAAGGGATCAAAGCAATCATTCGTTACTAAAAGGTGAATGTCTGTGCAAATGGTATCAAGTCTAAAAAATCAGTTGGGTAGCTTAGCCACAAACGTTCACATTGATTGGTGATACACTAATTCTCCGTAGTTTAGCTACAAATGGTATCAGGTATCAATAGATAAGTTAATCTGATAATTGCAATTTAAAACGAGAATGGGTCACAAGAAACATTGATTATCAGTCAAAACTAATCATACACTGTAGAAACATTCTTAAGTAAGTACAGAGAGCAACAAGTTATGACTCGCAATCAATAACACAACAAATATTTCAAAATCGATGGTTAGTACCTGAAAAATGGCAGCACGGACAGCTCGCGAACATGCTGCATTTGCACGCATATAATGCACAATATCCTAGATTTATGAAAATACAAGAAGCATAATTTTACTCGTTAGAAATGCGAAGAGTGAGCGTTCAGATCACTTCAAACTCGGTACAAATTAAAATGCAATAACTAATCACCTGGCAGCCAGTACTATGACCCAGCAACACTACACCTTCAGAATTGTCTTTGTTGATGAGATAGCTAATCAGCTGATCAATTTCCATTGCATCCTTATAAATAATTGGAGCAAGAATATTATAAGTCTAAATAGTAAAGTAGTAGTACATCATTATAAATGCAGGAAAACACATGGCAAGCAACGTATATCAGTTTCCATCTCTAGTGAGCAAAATGGTGGAAATATGAAGAAAAGTAAGTATATAAATTTTCAGTCACAAGGCATAGATAACAATTAATAGGCAGACATATATTACTTGTTGCAAACTGGAAGTGCCATATCCAGTATATGAAGATGTCATAAGAAACTGAACAAGTGACCATCTCTCTTTGTCCAAAGCAATTGCAAGAGGTTCCAAGTATCTGCAAATCAAAAGATGAAAGCAGTGTTAGGCGGTGGCAAGGGGTGGGAAGTTAAGTTTCAAATATGAATTTGGTATTCAGCCAAAACTAATAACAAACAAATCCTAATTATTTGCTCCCCCTATCACACAGAGGTTCTCTTCCTGTATTCCAGCAACCCCAAAATGAATGTCCTTTAAAAATAAATATTTATATTCGCCTAGGTTTCCAATTGCCAGTCGCCATGCTTTTATCAGTATCTACTCTCACACTTCAAACATGTGACTGCTGTGTCTTCAGGTATGTTTGCATAAAATAGATTAAAGTAAAACAACCTCTATTAGATGAAGGTAACAACTAAAGCCAGGTGGCCTTTCTGTTGAAAAGAAATACCAAAAGTAGTGGAGTTCATAATGCTAACAATATGAAACATACTCGGTAGCAAAAAAGCCATCAGTCAATCCGCCAATAAAAATAACTTGTTGTTGATAGTCACCAGTTTTAAATGCGACCTGGAAGGCAAAGAAAGCATAGTAAAAATCATTCGAAAAAATAAATCCAAAGGCAAAGATTTGAATGTACCACAAGACAGCATAAATTGAAAACAAGTTAAAAAAACACAGTACACAGCCCAATTACATGTTTCTATGCCACGGAGTAAAAGCTAACACACAACTACAACAAAGTAGAATATAAAACCCTTCCCTTCAAAAGAGAGACCAAAGTTTTGGTCCACAAGAACTACATCTAATTCTTATACTGTTCAAAAGCCATTGAGTAGGTCCTTACAAGCAACCAAAATGAACAACTCTTATTCTGAAGAAAAACAGTTTTCAAATTATCCAAAGCTCCAACACTCACTATCCAATAAACAATGAGGAGGTTATTACATATGAACATACAAGCAAGATATCCGATTTCTGAAACCTCAACTTCATCAAATCATACATGAATTCCAATGTCAAATTTTAAATTCTTGCTAAATCAGCCCATCTATGCAAATGACGCAAATGAACAATTCATATCCAATCGCAATATCGACAGATAAAATACAACAAATAAACACCAAATTTAATCTTTCAAATATCAAAAGATTTTTTTCAGAAGAAAAATAAAATCCAAGTCATTGAAGGTTGCCACAGCCATAAGTCCATATCTACAAATGAATCAAAACAAAGAATACACAAATGAATCAAAATTTTCACTCTCAATTGCAGCATTCACCTAAAATCTCATCAAAGTTAAATTTTGAACGCAATTCATGAACCAATAGTAACAATTAAAAAAATCCCAAAAGAAAATATAAAGAAACAGACCTGAACAGGCTTGGGACCGTACTTGAAGAGGACACCACGAAACTGGTTCTTGCCCATAACAACGGGGCCGCCCATATCCTGGCCACCGGAAGCTGAATTGCTCGTCACTTTACAACTTGCGGACCTATTTAAGCAGCCTCTAATTCCAGAGAACCAAGAAGTTGACGATGACGTTGTTGCTATTGTTGAAGAAGAAGAAGATGAATTGGATGCTAATGATGAAGAGGAAGCTGAGGACGAAAGTGAAAGATTCATTGTATTTTTCACTTTGATTTTGATCCCATTTTGTTGGGGGGGAATTTGTAATTATTGTGCAAATTTGAGGGTAATAAGAGGATCTATGATTTGTACTTGGAAGCTGGAAAGTAAGATTTGTCTGCGTCACTAATTTTCGGACTGCAAGTGAAGGGCTCTGTTTTGCGCACGCTGTTACGAGCGCGTCATGACAAAGTTCCTTTTCTTGAAATAAAAATAAAAATAGATGATATATAATTTTTTTTTCTTATAAATAAATCCATAAATATAATACAGCATCCTTAAGGATGATTTTGTATAGTTTTCTGCATTTGGTTTTTGGTGAAAAGTTGTATTTTTTTTTGTTTTTTGGTGTGTATTATAACTTGATTATTGCTTTAAAATTGTTACAGGTAAATTTTTTATTGTGAAAAATAAGTAATAGTGTATTAGAAAAATTTGTGATTAAAAATTTTAAGTATAGTGTATTATGTGGATCTCCATTTTTTGTCAAGTGTCTTGATACATTGAATGTTTTATAATTATAAATTTAACTAGTTGTCAAAAATTTATTATTAATTGGCCAAGTTTCTTTTATTATAAAATAATACTTATCTCAATTAATAAGGTGGTATTAATTATTTTTCAAAAGAATGGTATTTATTAATTGAATGGTCATATTTTGTCAGTTTATAGTGTAATAATAGACTTATCATTCTATTTATCATTTAAAAATGAACATCAACTCACTTAAAATATGCAATATTAAAATTTTATTTTAAAGATATATATTCATTTCTATAAAAAAATAGTCATAAAATATAATGTAAAATATACACTCGCTAAAAAAAGTTTAACTCTCTTATTTCTCAATATTGAAATTATCATCGACCTCCTCTAGTTTCCTAAAATAATTTTTCTCTATTAATTCTATTATTTTCTTTTTATCTTTACAACATTAAAGTTATGATTATGAATGTTTTAAACTTTTATTTCTTATCACATTACTCATGTTTTTGCAATAAAATAACAACGAATGTGAAATGAGAAGACCATGCAAAAACAAAGAGATCCTTCAGCAGTCGCTCCACTAGGCGCGTGATAGATACTCACATTTTCAGTTAAGAATATGCCTCCCGTCATTTCTCGGATTCTTCTCTGCTCTCGCGTTTGGTGAATAGCCCAACCATAAAATGAAAATCTCCGATATCTCCAATTTCTCTTTTGGGCCTCAATGGGCCTTCTACTTTCGAAACTACATTACCATGGCACCATCAAATTATTTTTTAATAACACCCTTTTAAAACTCTTTTTTTATATTAACAGTTCTTTCTTTCATAAAATTATAAAAAAAGGCCAAAACTTTTACTACCATCTAGAATCAATTAACTAGATTGTAGACATACTCTTACATAAGAAAATTCTTGTTATTAAGTAATTTTTTTCTTCGTTGATTTAAAATTTTTTGTGAAAAAATTAATTATATCATATATTAGAATTTAAAGATAATTAGGGTTCACTAATTTGATTTTAGTTTAGCAAAATTCATAGTAGTCCTTTTACGTAATTTTTTCTAACAATTAAACAATAGTTAAAAATAGGATTTTGTTGTTGTAAAGTTGACGGTGAACTTTCACTATTTTGTGATATCAAAATCCCACATCGATTATTTATCCCTCCCCCTCCCCCCAGCATTCTAGCTCTATAAATATGCAATACCTTTAATTGTTTTGTAATCAATGAAAATTAGCTTAATATAAGCTTAATAAAAAGGTACTATTTAGTACTTTGTTTAGTTCAAAAAATTTCTGTTATTTGTTTATTTATAATATATTGTCAACATAATGGCTAATTTGACGCAGACAATTTAATTTTTATTGTTTGTGTTTATTTATGCTTATTTCTTCTACGCTTTATCGTTATTTTTGTTATGTTGTTATTTTTATTGTTTATTGTTTACGATAATTTTAATGGTTGGTTTTATAATACCGCCTATATTGTAATTATCATTATTTTGTTATTATTTTGTTAATATGACTTATTTAATTTATATGGCTGGTTCAATCGCTTATCTTGTTTAATTTATTCGCTATATAGCTAGTTTAACTCTGCCTATAAATTATTTTAATTTCAATAAATCATGATTTGCTCTTACATATATTTGTCTTTGAATATTATTGTTGTAGCCTAAAGTTTATAATACAAATAAGGTGGTGAGAATTTGAAGTTCTAACCTCATTAAAGTTTAGAACCTTAAGTTCTAAGTTATGATTTTAAGTTAGAACTTGAAATTCTAAATACGCGTGTGATGATTTTTCATATTTCGTAAATTTTGCTTTTGTTTATATTTAAATATTTCATATTTATGTTGTGATACTTATTTTTATTTTCTTTTTTATTATTAATAACAAGGCTTTTAGAAAAATGGCAAGTCTAGCGAATCTACAAATTCCTACTCTTGAAATTTTCAGAAGAAACATTTTTTTTTTTTTTTGGGTAATGGACGCTAAAATGTACTTACAAGCTATGGGTCTGAAAAATATTATAGCAAAAGGAAACGAAGCATCTTTACAGGAAAAATCAAAGGCCATGATTTTCCTCTGCCCCCATATACATAAGAGCCTGAAAGCTCACTATCAAAAGATGGAGGATCCAGTAACTTTGTAGAGTAATCTCAAGAAAATGTTTAACCACTAGATGAATATTTTCTCCCAAATGCCGAACATGAGTGGTTAAACTTGAGATTCCATGATTATACAAGAGTCTCTTATTACATCTCTATTTTGTTCTGCATCACCTTAAAATTAAAATTGTGTGGTATAAAAATTAATAGTAAAGATATAGATGAAAAGACATCCATTACTTTTTATGTATCAAATGTTGTTTTGCAACAACAATATCAGGAATGCAGACACAGCCAATGCTCTGAGTTGATAACGACTCTTTTAGTTGTTGAGAAAAACAATGAGCTCCTAATGAAAAATCATAAATTACGTCTGACTAGCTCTCAACCATTCCCAAAAGCGAATGCAAATATATATATTAATAGTTGATGTAATTACGGAGGTAAGAGAGGTCGTGGTTACTGTCATCATGGTGATCATAGGCACGCAAGATAATAGAACAATAGAAATAGACGCACTAGAAATAGAACGTCTATGAGAGACCTAATAAATACAATGATGCAAGAAAGAATAATGCTAAAAATGATAATAAAGAAATTTGTTATCGATGTGGAGGAAAATGACATTGATCATGCACCTGTCGGATGACAAACATTTTGTGGTCCTTTACCAAGCATCCAAGAAAGGAAAATGAAAGATTGAAACTAATTTAATCGATAACTCATATCCTGTTAATGTAACTCATCTTGATTCCTCTGATTTCTTTAAAGACCCAGAAGAGAAAAGAATCACTTAATTAGTAATGGAAATGTCCACATTAATTAAGCTCTCATTATTAAGCCATAATTATTAAGTTATTAATATGTTAACTTTTGTACTTTTTTTGTAGTTTCATCATATATACTTAATGTTCATATCTAATCATGATGTCTAATATGAACTTTTGTTAAATGTAGGGCTGGGCAAAATCAGGTTAGGGTTAGGTTCGGATCAACCCGATCGGGTTTCCGGTTGGTTAGGTTGAATAAAAATTCATCCGAATTCAACTCGAATTGGATCGGGTCGGGTATTTTTATGGATTTTAGAAATAAATTAACTATTTCGTAAATGAAAGCTAGGACTATATGCTTGGTTGATAGTGCAGCCACACATACTATTCTTCAAAATATAAAATATTTATTAGAGATAAAATAATTTGAAGGAAATGTAAATACTATATCTGATCCTGCAGACTTGATAAAAGGCTCCGGAAGAGCATACTCTTGTTGGCAAATGGAACAAAATTAATAATTCAAAATACTTTATATTTAGTAAGATTTAAAAGGAATTTGTTAAGCTTTAAAGATATCCGTTGAAATGGATATCCTGAATTTAAATGAAAATAATGCAGACTATCTCTGCATTACTAAAAATGTCTTAGGAAAGAAATATATATTTGAAAAGCTCAAAGTGTTCTTATTAGGTTTGTATTAAATAATCATAAATACGATTTAATGCTATAATGAACCAGAAGTTTACAAATCCAAAAATATTTTATGTTGTGGCATAATCGCCTTGGACATCCTAAATCTATAATGATCCATAGAATTATTAAAAAATTCTCAGGGATATACATTAAAGAACTACAAGATTTTATTGTCTAATGAGATTGTTTGTATTGCTTGCTCACAAGAAACATTTGTGGTCAGACCGTCCCCATTTAAAGTTAGTTACAAATCTTCATCGTTTCTATAAGGAGTTCAAGGAGATATATGTGGACCAATTCTTCCACCTTGTGGACCATTTCGTTACTTTATGGTTTTGATTGATGTATCTGCATCATGGTCACCTATTTATTTATTGTCCATTCATAACATTGCACTTGCAAGATTGCTTGCCCAAATTATAAGATTAGGGGAATAATTTCTAAGTTATTCAGTAAAAAACCATATGTCTAAATAATAATGATGAGTTTACATCTAAGACGTTTAATGACTATTGTACATCAATAGGTATTGATGTTGAGCATCCAGTTCCACATGTACATACAAAAAATGGATTGGCATAATGTTTTATTAAATGATTGTAGATAATTATAAGAACTTTACTTATGTGTACAAAATTACCAATATTTGAATAGGGTCATGCTATTTTACATGTTGCGGAATTAGTTTATTTTAGAGTGACAACTCGAAATTAATCTATGTCATCTCATGGATATAACAATTAAGCCCAAATAAAATTAATTTTGTGCATGTTCTTTTTCTACTTAATAGTATGATATCTAAGTATCTCCTGTAAACATATTGAATAACAAAAAGTCAAAGTTTTCCTAAGCACTCTGTGTAAATAATTTAATGAAAAACACATAATGAAAGATAATCATATATAAACTTTATAGATCCAAGCATAGATTTAGTCAAATATTAATTCTAACAATCAATAATGCATGACAAAATTGGTGAAAAGAATTTAATAACATTCAACTAATCATGTGAAACACGAACCATAAACATTAAAACACATATGTAGGGAATTAATTTAATAAAAAGATAATTATTTCATTGAATAAGGTTTCATCCTTAACCTCAGTATTAGAAAATTAGCTAGACATACTTGAATAGGGAGCAACAAATAAAATAAAACTAGCCATGGGAATATTGAACTGCTGCTGTCGCTATTTTCTTTTCTTCTCTGCCTTGCGTCTGCTCTCTTTTTTCTCCTCTGGTCGTCTCTTTCTTAAAAGTCAAAGTCAGCTTTTATAGTCTTTAAAACGGGCCCGACCTTTTCAATTCTAAAGCCGAAAGGCTTGACCTTTAATTTTTTTTGCTCTCATACGTGCCTACCACTTAAAATTGCATTAGGATTCCTTTTTTTAATGTCATGCACACGCTAACAATAATGGCAATTGCTTCTCACATGATGCATCTCTTCTTTTCTTGAATTAAATCTCAATAAATTAATTCTTTTAATTCCTTATCCTTCAATTGATTCTCAATTTAATCTCCCTTGCTTCCTAAATTGAGTTTCTTCATGCCTTTTTATCCATATCTCCAATTAATTCCCTATTCAATGAAATAATCCAATTAATTAAAAATAACAAATAAAAATAACTAGCAATTATATAATTAAGGGTAAAATATGTATATATTATATGCTCATCACGAGGAGATACTTGGTCTATAAGTACCATATCTCAATGCAATTGGTACTTTATTATATCTAACTTTGTGTACCAAACTAGACATTGTATTATATGTGAACTTATTAGCAAGATTTAGCTCAGCACCAATAAGGCAACATTGGAATGACATCAAACCTATCTTTCGATGTCTTCGTGAAACGTTGGACTTGGGGTTATTTTATTCAAATGAGCCAACAAAGAATCCTACTCTTATCGTTATGCTAATCTCTCTGATCTCTACAAAGCTAATTCATAAATAGGATATGTCTTCACTTACAATGGTGTAATAATTTCATGGTGATTTACTAAGCAGACTTTCATTGACACCTCTTTTAATCACTTAGATATCCTTGCATTACATGAAGCAAGTAGAGAATGTGTTTGACTGCAGTCTATTGTTAGTCATATTCAGAGCATGTGCAATTTGACTTCCACAATAGAAATTCCAACAATTATAAATGAAGGCAATACTGCTTTTATTATTCAAATAGATGAAGATACATCAAAGGAGTTAGAACCAAGCATTTCTCACCAAAAGTTTTTATACTCGTAAGCTATACCAAGGCAACAAAATTGATGTCAAGCAAATACTTTTTTACTTAAGCTTTGCCCACATCGACGTTTGAGAAGTTAGTTCACAACATTGGCATACGTCGATTCAACAAATTATCAAACTGATAGATGACACTTGAGGAGATATTTCATCAGGGGGAGTACATTTTGAAGACAAGAATTTCAGTAGCTATATTAAGCAATTGTGCACTATACTCTTTTTCCTTCAACTAGATTTTATTGGCAAGGTTTTAATGAGGCAATATTTAAGCGCACTTTGTAAAGTACCTACATGGTGAAGTTCAAGGGAGAGTGTTGTAAAGTCAGTGGTGAGCTTTCACTATTTTGTGAATTGCCCCCTAAACCCCCAAAGCTTTCTAGCTCTATAAATATGCAATATCTTTAATTGTTTTGTAATCAATGAAAATTAAGTTAATATAAGCTTAATAATAAGATGCTATTTAGTACTTTGTTTAGTTCAAAATTTTTCTAATAATTATTTATTTATAACATTTAGAAGGACTAGAAATACAAATTGAGGAAAAATAAAATTTGGATCTTAGCCCAACTGATTTTCAAGGACAATTAAATAAGTATGATCTTGAGCCAAACATGTACGCGCTTCTGCAGGCCTGTGAAAAATATTTGTCATCCTTATGGTTAGTGGGCTTAGAATGTCATTCTCGAGCCAGACCTAAAAAAATTAATCAGAAAAAAGTAAAAAAGCTTTATCCCCAACCTATTGTCTTTTAAACAAGAAGAGTTCTCATGACGAATTTTGCATTCCCTAATATTGTCCTAAGTGTATATTATCTTATTCATTATATTATCTTATTCATTTTTACACACGTATTTATTCTTACACGATTAGTTGAGATGGATAAAAAAGTGTATAACAGAAATGCTCGAGAGTCAAGACTTGTTCCTGAAATTGAAAGATTATTTGCTTTGAAAAATTATGCTAAGTTGCAAATTGAGCAGAGAATAAACTTTATCGTGGAAAAGCAAGGAAATATTCTATGTAAATGATTCTTGGATGTCCAAAATAGCCAAAGCCGAAAGCTGGTACGGACACTTGAGTAGTACCATATATATCACAATAACAAGGATCCTCCAATCATTTTCTCACATGTGCAATCCCAATTTGCCACTTCCATCCCAAAATGAAAAAAAAAAAAAGGACCCTCAAATCAATCAATCAATCATCATTTATTCAAATTTTTCTTTCCTTTTGATGTGGTACCCATTGCATTCTTGAGGGAGAAGCTAAGATTGGTCGAAGAATATTAATGATATATAAATTTGAGAGTTATTTCAGTGTTAGTGCGCAATTTTAAGTGTGATAAGCTTTTATTATGGGCTTGTCAACCCGATAATATAGTTTTTTTTTTAATGAGAATTCGCCTAGAGTAAAGTTGTGTACCATAAGATGCACTCATATATGGAACACTCTTCTACAAATATGAATGATATTTTAATATTTAGGTCATGTGTGGCCACATAAATTGTAAGAAAAATAGGAAAATGAATTACTCTTCCTATCCATCTTGTTGACAAAAGTCCTAAAGCATGCTTCAAGAATATAACCAAAGTGGTGTGGGGATGTGACTAAACGAAGAGAATTAAAACCTTTAATTTCTTTTTTCAAAAATTTTCAGGTAAAAAGGGTAACCAAGTGTTCGATCGATCTTCAATTGATTGTATTATTAATAATTTGCTTTATAGCTGGCCATACATCGAGAGAATAAATATAGTTTTGTTTTGTCATTTCATAAAGAATTTTACAGGTAGTAGTCAGTGGTAGGATGGTTGCTAGGTTAAAAGTGTGATCGTGAATTTCGACCATGTAACCTGCCAACTTTTGAACGAAAAGGACTAAAGTGATGATTTTGAACTATTTGGAAGCATCGTTTTAACCAACATTAGTGTCAAGGTTAGCAAGCTTTAATATTGGATAAAGCTTAAGTTCTGTCTGGCACATCAACTCATCTCCATGTTAAAAAATAAATTATTTTTGTTATTTCATTATCATTACGGCTCTATGATGTCAGCACAGCTGCACGAGGTACAGAGTATGTACAGTGCACGAAGGACATTTACTTTTGGGGAGCCCCTATGTTACAATTAATATAACATACACACTCAACAACAACCACACAAATAATGGACCCACACAATTTGTGTGGTTGTTGTTGAGTGTGTATGTTACATTAATTGTAACATAGCATTTGCCTTACTATTGAGACTTCTAATAAGGGCAAAAAATGCCGCAATTTACTGTATATTGGTTTTCCTTCGTGTGTGTGTGTGTGTATATATATATATATATAGAGAGAGAGAGAGAGAGAGCTAGCTGCTACCTTACAGTTATCGTAAGGTACAGCTCTCTCACTAGTGGTAGATTTTAATGGAGTCCATAAATAAATTGTGTGAGTGATTGTACCTTACGTTTAACGTAAGGTAGCAAAATCCACATATATATATATATAAGATAAGCTCATGTTTTGATAAATCAGTTAACTTAAAAATTTAAATTGGAAGGTTAGGGTCAAGATAATAACACTTTGATGCTGCATTTATTTGTTAGTAATCGAAATAGATTAAAATTAAAATAAATTAAAATTTCATTGATATGTTTATTTTATCTTAGAATCGGAATTGGAATAAACTAAATTATTTCAAATTACTAAAATGCTCTTAATTAATTATAATAATAAGTATTATCATCATCATCATCATAGTTATTTGTGAATTTTATTATTATAAAAATAATTGTTAATAATAATAATATTAAAAATAGTATCATTAATAATTTATTAAAATACTCTATGTTAATTATTGTCATTTGATGATGGTGATGGTGATGATGATGATGAAAATTAAAGTAATAAATAAATAAATAATAGTAATAATTAATAAATTAACAACAACAACAACAATAATAATAAAAAAAACAATAACTGAATTCCATAATAAAGTAAATTTTCAGTTTATTTTTTAATTATTTTTTTTAATTTCTAAAGATGGTATTTTGGATATATTAAAAGTGTATTAGGGATAATTTTGTCATTCCGAGGAATGGGGTTCCCATTCCCAACCCCTCCTCAAGCAATCAAAACTCTAGCAATCAATCCAAAATTTATGTGAGACCTGTGAAACTCATTCTCAATTCCAACCTTAATTTAACAGTAAACAAGTTATTCATTTTGATTCTCTCATTTCGATTCCCATTCTTGGTTAGTAAACACAGTATGAGTTTGTCTAACATTTTGTGTCATCCGTAACACTCAATTGGACATATCACGTGAATTCAACACAGACAATTTATTCTATTTTGTGTGAATTTCATTCTTATATGAAGATTTAAATACAAAACATTCAAGACTAACCTACTCGGATACTATGCCGCGAAACCTTTTAACCTAAAAAGTTATGCTGAAGGAAAGGGATTAGACAATAGTATTCTAAGCTTGAGTTTCGATAGAACGCAAGGATTAATCCCCTAGATTTAAACACTGTTTAGCTGCGAGCACACACGTTAATTAGTGTGTTTTGCTTACGGTGTGTAACAACAAATGTCCAGCAGGGCTATCTTGATGATTATTAAATACGACATAATGATCGATATCAGAATATATTCAAAATTATAAACAAATCCATTACCTAATGAGCCTAAAACATATAGTCAATAAGCAATTAACAAATAAAATATAATTCCCTGTGTGTGACTCAAAAGAATAAGACTTCACAGCGACCAGGAGTTGACGACCACAGAGTCCTCTTCCAAATCAAGTTTCAAGACTATTATAATGTTATTTATTGTTTATTTTATAACAACACTAAATTTGTATTTGACTTATTATACGACGACATAGCGATGCAAACCACCACATGATGATGATCACGGTTGGTACTAAAAAATTATATCTATAAAATGGTATTATGTGTTTTGGATGAATAATTAATGCAATTAACAATGAAATTGAAGTGATGGGGTCACAAGAATCAAAAGAAGGTGGGTTCAAATGAAGAAACAACCCTTGAATAAATTAATTAAACAAAGAAATGAATATGCCCCTCCCTCTTTAAAGTTAATTTTTATTTAATTAATATCGTAAATGGAGGCTTTGCACGGGTCCTTTTTAGGGTTTGTTGTTATAATAATTTAGTAAAACTGTGGATTCTATTAAGGAAAAAAAAAAAAAAAAGGTGTATAACCCCACTATTGACTTGCTCATGATTGCTTTTAAGGTTCTAAATTGTGACGGGGAGAGCGATTCCCGAAAAGATATTAACCACAAAAAATTCAAGGTGAGATCAAAAGAATGGCTGCTTTTGGTGGATGTGAAAGTTCTGATCGATCGGAATTTTTTTTCAACAAGCACGTGTACAACACACATGGCGAGAAGAGATAGATTTCTCTTTTGAAAATTACAAAATAATCTGATGAAATTCCATTAAGAGCCCCTTTTTAGTAGTCTAAATTTACAAAATTACAGTGTATACAAAGTATATGAACATAATTCATACTCAAAAGTTAATTTATGAATTGAGAGTTATCGCTAATTTTATTATTAGTTTAAAAATTATTCTCAAC
The DNA here is from genome assembly GCF_000493195.1 of Citrus x clementina. Taxonomy (NCBI): domain Eukaryota; kingdom Viridiplantae; phylum Streptophyta; class Magnoliopsida; order Sapindales; family Rutaceae; genus Citrus; species Citrus x clementina. The sequence continues at coordinate 2,935,446 of NW_006261964.1, read as the reverse complement.
CTAGTGAGATAATATTTTCAACAATAAATATATGATTAATATAAATTAAAAATATACCCACACTTACAAATAATTAACTTAATAATTATAATTTTTAATATTATAACATATTTCAAAAAACTGCCATACATAACTTAAAAATCTTAGAAATAGATTTAATGCTCAGCTGAGTTTGTGTCGGACACTAGTTCAATGATCACCAATTGTTCTACATGAGACCGAATTAGTTATTAAATATTAATTTAGTACTCAGCACAAACTCAAATGGGCATTAGATTATGATCCAACATAAACAAGATCTATCTTACATTTAAAAATAAATATTTATAATGAGTTATTATATGTAAAGACTCATATTTATTCATTTCATTTCAAAAAGAGTCTTTACCTGTAAATTAACTAATTTAAGTACCTTTAAGGGAAGCACTTTGCTTCGAAGCTAATGGAAACCAAAGCTCTCGACCCAATAAAGTTCATGGAATGATTAGATATATTATCAAGGCAATCAAGGACTTTAGCTAAAGGAAAATTAATGTATATGATTGTGGAAGTCCTTTTAATCACACTCATTATAGATGTAACTAGTTAGTGCCACTTCCATTTGAAATCTCTCGTGTATGATGATTGAAGTGACCTTTTGAGATCCCACGAGCACGCTCGGAATCCATCATTGTCACATCAGAAGGCAATTGTCAATTTCCATTTATGTACAATCCCAAGCCCAAGCTGCTCAACCATAGATCTAATTCTATGAAAAACTCTAAAGTTTTTCAAACTATAACTTAAACTATTTGTCAAGTTGGTACCTTAGATAATGATATATATTCTCTTGCTAATGATTATAAATCATGTCCATTTTCAAAATTATCACTATAAGACGTGGATTGAGTGGGTCATGTGCAATACATGACAAATTGATTATATTTAAGGAATTCGTTAGTTGTGATAATTTTGAAAATCAGTAGTCAATAATTCTATGGGGCATAATTTTACTATATTATTCTTGTTTTAAATTTATTTATATTTATATTATTATAAATTAAAGAAATCATACAAATAGAAATTAAAATAAAAAATTTAATGATTATGTTTTGGTGTGGATAAAAAACTTAATAATAAGATATTTTCTTATAGTTTTGATTATTTTTAAATACTTTTTTAATAATAAATATAAATATATATTATATTCCAAAATAAATTATCAAAGTTATTTAACCCTCTTTTTTTTTAAACTTTTTGGTGCCAAGGAGATTTTTGCGTATTTTAAAAACAATAAGGTATAAGTGATACATATTAACAATTCCTTGTATTTAATCTTTGACACAACGCCACTTTTATACTGGATTTTATATATTTCATTTCATGAGTAGCCAATTTATCAATCTCATATTTTGTAATGTGTAATTGGAACTTGATTTTATGGACTAGAAAAGCCAAACAAGTAAACCCACTTGGAGTACAATTTTCTAAATCGTTGTTTTTTTGCAAGTTTTGGTGGCTTAAAAAAAGTGGGTCAAAAAGTGGCATAATAATGATGATAATGATCAATATATATAATTCTTTAAGTATCTCTAAAAAGGATTAGAATTCTCTCATGATCTGATCATGTCCTGAATAAATAAATTAATTGATTGATTGATTGTTAATAAATAAAAAAATAAAATAAATTAAATCTTATTTATACACTACTACTAAAAAACACATGACAAAAAATCATTAAAAATTTAAAAGCTCATAATGCTCAGAAGAGGATCTTGTTCACTCTAAAAGTCATTTTTGTTATCTGCATTAATTATGGATCACTCCACTATAATGTATCACTTTCAGTTGTCCTAGTAATGAACAGAGTTTTGATGTGTGTGTGTGTATATATATATATATATATATATAATTATATTTAAAAAAAAAAGCCACAGAGATTAATTATTGCAATGGAGTAGTCAATCGAGATAGCAAGCCGCAATAGAATTGTAAACTGTTACTAAATTCCATGATCGCCAGGTGAAACCCACCGTCATTATAGAATTATTTTTATATTCCCATAATATGTAAGTCTTAATTAATTACATGATTCCTAAAGCTACTATTTTTAGAAACCCACGATTATTGGCTAAAAATAAAGATAATATATCAATATTACTGTTACAATTTTTTGCTATAATCTAAAAGATAATAAGATAATAGACTTCTAAACACTGTCTCAATCGACAATTAGGTATAGTTTGTATTTTCATCTGAAATTTAAATGGATCAATTTCACTCTAACATGAAAAACTAAGTATATAAATACAAATAATAAGTTTGTTTATATGAAACATATGGGAAAATATTATTTTTTACGTTTATCATTATGAATAGTGTTGTCAATAAAAGATAATTTTTTATTAAGTTAAAAAATAATGTTTTATCATGAAATAATATTAAATCATTCAGATTCGGTGACAAATCAAAAAATTCGAGTAAATTTTAGTTGGATACTTTTACCAAGCTTTCATTGTAAATCAATAAACAAGTATACTTAAAGCTGAAATTAAATCATATTTAGTCTTCAGTCAAATAAATAAATAAATTGGCTCTTAGACTCTTTTAAAAATCAAATAATTAAACTCTTTATGAAGTAGTTTCAAATAATAGAAGTAGAAATTTTAGACATCTTTTATTAGTAAACTTCATTTATATGATTGGAGATAATGGTATTATAGACTATAGAGCATCATGCCCTTATCTCATCCCAAAAAGGTGCTTTACTGACAAAATAGGTTCCGATGTCCATTGTTGAGATTATATGGTCTAGTTGTCAATTTCTAAAATGATGGGAGTTTAATTATCATCGAGACAAATCTAGAGAATCTGAATGAATTTTTTCATATATAAAACTAAAAGTTCAATATAATTATTATTCATTTTCATTTTCTAGAAATGCGCAAATCATTGTGCTATATAAAAAAAAATGATTTGCGATTTGAAGAATTTTTTCAAAAATGGAATTAATCTAAAATTTTGAATTGTTTTTGCACCAATTTTAATTTTTAAGAATGTGTTTGATGTAATATCCCATATATTTAAAAAATACGGGCGGATGTATGTTTGATATAAACTAAAAACATGAAAAATGAAATATTCATATATATTCAGTGAAGTATTTAGTTAGTACTTGAAGATACAATAAAATGTCTCTATAGTCATATTGTTGGGACCAAACTAATTTTATTAGTTATTACTAGGTATGTGTAAGGAAATTATTAAGTCAATAGAGGTATAATTACAAAAATTATTATTTTGACTTAATTATCGTTAGTGCAATCGATATAGAATTAAAGTAAGTATTACATTGACAATTAATTAATGAAGCAGGTTAAATATAATATATAGACATTGATAAAATGATAGATTAAACAAAAAAAATAGTATATAGATCTATAGATCTATCATTTATATGGTATTGGGAATATGCAAAGCCATATTACTAAAAGCCCAAAAAATAAATTATTATCTCAAACAGGCTTAAAAAATATTTTATTTCATCTTAAACTTTTAATATAACATAGTAAATAGATAATTATTATTATATGGAGGCAAGTTCCTTAAGAAGAAATTTAGAAAAGTTATAACTTATTATAATGTGAAGTTTTGTTTATTTTATAACTAAGCCAAATTGAGATCAGAATTTTTTATAACTATACAAAAGTTATTCATATGTAAAGTATTATGGTAGCGAGATTTCACTATAGTTAAAGCTATTTTAGCTTGTCTTTTCATCGCACAAAGTATTATTGTTTAGGTATCAAAATCACTGAAAGGAAAATTCTCTGTTTGCTCATTGCTTTTGTTTAAAACAACGAGTTCACTGGGATGGTAAAAACCTTAACTATTTCTTGGTTATGGCAATGTCTAGATCCAGCTAGGTTATATTTTTTTGAACATGCGAGCCAGGCTTAAAAAGTCCAGGGCTAGAATTTTGTTTAATCTAGATTTCAAAAACCCAATTTATGATTTTTAGAATTTACTTAACGAAATTGCGCATGAAAATATTAACTTTAAATGTTTAAAATTTTAAATATATGTAATAGGTGACTAAATAAATATAATTATTCAAAATAATTTATATTTTTATATTTTTTTTCATAAAATTTGGGTTCTGGGTCGGACCCTAGGTTATCAAGTGTAACTCGGGTCTTGCCGAATATTGCTTGAGTTCAGTTCGGGTTGGATGGGGTATTTTTGATATCCCTATAATCCACTCATCCAAAAATTGTAGGTAATCTAGTTGTGATTAATTTTTTTTTTTTTTATAAATTATCATTGTCTTTTTAAGTCCGTATAAAACAAACGGGCTAGCTTAAGCAGATTCTTGATTCAGTAGAATAATGATACTAGATGTTATTCTAGCATGGGTACTTGAAACTTAATAAAGAAGGCTCTCATGAGAGAGGAAAAGATCTCAATAGATAAATTAAGCTGAATGTGTTCGATTGAAAAGAAATAAACATAACGAGCCTATTTATACTAGATGTAATTGATTATAATCCTAATAAACTTATGATTCTTTATAAGGCGAAAATATTTGTTTAATTCCTATATTTTAATTTAAGCGTAGTATAGTCCCCTTATTTTAAAGTACCTCAAAACAACCTTATAGTTAAATATATTACATTCTTGCCCTTACTTTTTTTTTAACTTTTACAATAAATATTCTCACAATAATATTCTTGATATTAATTAATTTATCTATAAGAATTTAATTAGTAAATTAAGCAATAAATACCAATATGAAAAAACTAATATTTTTTGAACTCCTGCAACAATCTTGTTAATAATTTATTCATAAATAAATTAATATCAGCCAACTTAAAGTAATCTTTATATCATTGCAACAATTTTACTAATAGTTATTTTGTAAACAAGAAATAATTTATCAAATTACTCTTAAAAGAAAAATAATAACATAAAAATTTATGAAAATTTTTAATTTACTTTTAAGACTAATTTGATATATTAACATTTTTTTTCACTAGTATCTTGAAAAAGGTAAAGAATATTGTTTGGAAAGGTATTAATGTAAAAGAAAAGAAAAAGGGTAGGACGTAACATATTTAACAGTATGAGTGTCTTCAAATATTTTTTAAAATATAAGAACTAAACGGATACTTAACATAAAATAGAATAAATGAACGTTTACCTCTTTATAAGAAAAATAATATTACTTAGTAAAAAAAAAATATAAAGCAAATCATAATCAAACTGAAAAACAAAAGAAAGAAATCACACTTACACTTCTACCTCTTGCTTTATGCTTTGAATTGACAAATTTTAATTTTTTGATGATAAGTAGATGAATCAGACACTAAGCTGATGATTCATATACAATTCCAATTATATAATTTTAATTCAATAAAATTATCGTGGTGACCCATATGCAAACAAACTTGTCTTTCTATATATTCTTCAATCGCAGAAAACAAAAATTGAAGGGGTCCAAAAATTTGTCTTATTACTTATCAAGAGCCAAACTCTAAGTCAACTAACCCCTTTGACCTAACCCTACATTTGTACTAAAGGCAAAACTTAAAAAAAAATAGGTGCGTGGGCTATAATTTTTTTTTGATACAATGGATCCTAGTAAAGATTAGGATAAAACAGAGCGGGAATAGTATTCTCATACATATCATTACATAACCAATATTCAATACCCTCTGGTGGGTTATCAAAATCATGAAAACCGAGAGATAAAGATCCTGCCAACTTGGCCATGAAATCAGCAGTAAAGTTTTCATGTCCAGAAGTGAGCTATAATTGATAGTTAATTTTCATGTCCAGAAGCGGAAAAACTGAAATTTGTATTTATGCTAAATTGCTAATATCACCTTACTTTGTTGAATACCTAGAGATTAAACATTTTTGCGCCATATTTGTATTTCTAATTATTATATTATATTATATTTTTTGTTTACGGCAATTAAATTCTCTGCTCACTTGTATTTTGTTCAGCATAAGATTAGATTAGCATAAAATCAAATACAGAAATTAAACCTAAAGAAAAAAAATTGGTTATTAATCACCGTAGCTTAATTTTTGTCTCATCGTTGGGTTGTGGGCTACCTGTGTCTTGAGTGGATTCCACAAAATAATAGAATAAATTCTAAAAATAACCCGCTCTCTGTACCATAAAATTATATAAATACCAAGCTCGTCGTTCATGCTTATGCAAAAGCCTTGAGCTTTGAAAGATATCAGATAATGGATGTCTAGCCAGTTACCCTTGTGTTGTCAACAATATTCCTTTTCACAAGCCCCCTCAAATGATCTCTACTTCTTCTCGATTCTTTCTTCGAAGTGTACATATTGCATACAAAAAATCTCAAATAGCCAGACTACCCTTGCTTTATGCGTGGTGCTAGCTCAACTATTAGCTTTTGCATATACCTTTACAAGTAACGCCACCACTATCTATTGTTTGCTTCTTATTCCTCACAAACTTGCAACCCATTTGAGCCATCTTTTGATTCACAGATAGCTCTCTTCTTCCCTTCACCAATCTTCCTCCACAATCCGCCGCATATTTGATTTTTAAAAAAGGTAAGCGGTCCATGAAACCAAGTGGGGTTGTTGAATTTAGGATATATAACTTGTTGCATGCTTATTTAGCTATTGCCTTATTCTTGTTTTGCTTAACTTGGCAGCTGGTGTTAGATAAATATGAAGCTTTCGATGACTGCCTGTAAACAAGCTGTACAGCCCCTGGTGACTTTCCAAGGGGTACACAAATTGGAGCATTTTTTTCGACGGAAAGACAAAGTCGTGTTCGTAATGGGAGCAACAGGCACCGGCAAGTCCCGTCTAGCCATTGATCTCGCCACCCGTTTCCCGGCGGAGATTATAAATTCGGATAAGATGCAGGTTTACAAAGGTCTTGACATAGTTACCAATAAGGTCACCGAAGAGGAATGCCACGGGGTCCCCCACCATTTACTAGGCATAATTGAACCAAATGCGAATTTCACAGCAACTGATTTCAGAAACCACGCATCCTTAGCCATTGAATCCATCCTCAGCCGCGACCGGCTCCCGATCATCGCCGGCGGGTCCAGTTCTTACATCAAAGCCCTAGTGAACGGAGATGCTGCCGAGTTCCAATTAAGGTACGAATGTTTCTTTCTTTGGGTTGACGTGTCATTGCCCGTGTTGCATTCTTTCGTATCCGAAAGAGTTGACCGGATGGTGGAATTGGGCCTAGTGGAGGAGGTTAAGCAAATGTTTGATCCACAAGCTGATTACTCAAGGGGTGTTAGGCGAGCCATTGGGGTGCCTGAATTGGACCAATATATACGTGCTGGATCACTCCTAGATCATAAGATCCATGCTAAACTTCTCGAGGCAGCCATTAACAAAATTAAAGAAAATACATGTAACCTATCTTGTCGCCAATTACAAAAAATTCATAGGCTCAACGACATATGGAATTGGAACATGCATCGAATTGATGCCACGGAGGTGTTCTTAAAACGAGGCGAAGAAGCTGATGAAGCGTGGGAGAAGCTCGTGATGCTACCCAGTACCATGACTGTTCGTCAATTCCTCTACGACGAAGATCGTGTGGCCACTATGCCGGAAACCGCCCCGGCTATCGTCAACACTCCACCGGTCCCTATTCCCACCGCTGTTGCTGCCGCAACCCGTTGAAAGAATATTGGGACCCACATAATCTACGGCGAAATGCGTGTGATGATGCCATGTAGCATTTTGTCACATAGCAAATTAGCAAGTTTTTGGCACTTTCTCTTACTTTTCTCATAATTTTGAGTTTGGTACATATGTGCGCTTGCAATAAACTTCAAAATAAGAGTGTTAAATTACATTTAGAGTAATTTACCATCCAATTAAGTTAGAAGTTGGCCCATCAACTAGATTCAGGACTGTTTGAGATCAAAGTGTTGTAACTTTTAAGTAACAGTTATTGTGAAAAAAGTTGTAATTATAAAAAAAATTAATAATATGTAGTAATTATAAATTTTAAATAATAATTTTGATAAAATTATTAAAAAATAATAAATTTTTTATTAAAAAATTATATCAATATATCTTTCAATCTCAATCTCAAATACACTCTCACTGGATTACTTATATTTGTATTAGGATACCTGGTTGTAAGTTGAAGATGTAATTTAGCAAAAGCCTTGAAAAAAAAAAAAAAGGTAAAAAGGAGGAAAAAAAAGAAGAAGTAAAATGGAATTTAGAGAGGTTGCCGTCACTTGTCAGGTCGTTAAGTGCCTACATTTGGCGGCCGTACGGTTGGGAGCATTTTAAAAATCCATGCGGGCTGCTGAAGATTTCCGTACTAGCGTGTGCTGCGCCTTCATCAACCATGATACAGAAGACTCTCTTTGGTGGGTCCGTTTGTGATTGTGATGTCGGAATAGGCCCCACTTTTCTGTAACGCTAGCCTAGAGTGGCATTTTGGTCTTTGGACCTTTTCTTTTAACGTGTGCTTGAATTTTGATGACGACATATATACACACATATACAATTTACATGATTGGGAATATTATTTTATCTCTACCGCGCTTTTGTGGAAGTATCTGAAAAAGTTGTTACATGCATGATTGATCAGTCACCATCCGCTGAGGATCTAAACGTTTCTGGAAGCTTTTTATGTGGGGTCAGAATGGTTTTGATTTGATGGGAAAGTAAATTTCTTGGCAGTGATGATATGAATCAACGATTGTGATTTAATGTATGGGAAATGGAAATTAATGTGATGTTGGGGAATGAGAATCTTAAAAAAGGGTACAAAAGGCAAGAAAACGGAGGAATTTGGTGGGTCCAACACAGTAATGCTTGTCGTTTTGATGCCACATGATTCCAATTTCCAATTGAATGATACAAGAGGAGATGAAAGCTTCATACGCCACTCACTACCTCCCGTTATTTTTAAAGGCCTGTGGGCCCACTTAAGGAAAAAAAACTTCTTTTGTTTTTAAGCCTCTTTCTTCACATACGGGTAGTATCAAAATATTACCTTTTGGCAAAAGGCCCAAGAGGGCTGAATTTGCATCCCATCGAGAGGAGGAAGAAGGGGGAAAAAAAAAGATTCAAAAAATAAAGTTGAATTTGGAACAACTTATAAAGGTGAATACTTTGGCGTGATTGATTTGCAAAAATATAAAAACTAAAAATAAATAATCTTTTTAATTACATCAAAAAACATCAAGTTGGAATCAAGTCCATTAAAAGGTATTACTATTATTAGTAGCCTAGAAAGTAAAGATGTTCCAATTTTTGGCAATCTAGTATACGCTGGCTGCAAGTGGAGGTGGATGGCTTATGTGTGTCTGAGACGGTTGCCAATTTTTGTTGTTTAAACAATGAATTTTCTTTCCTTATTTGGTTAATAAAAGAGCTTCTGAAGCGCGATTGGCATATTCGCATCAATCATATCTACAGAGAGGCCAATTACGTTGCAGATCATATGGCTAACCTCTCTACTTCTTTTTCACTGGGTCTCCACCTTTTGGCAAAAGGCCCAAGAGGGCTGAATTTGCATCCCATCGAGAGGAGGAAGAAGGGGGAAAAAAAGATTCAAAAAATAAAGTTGAATTTGGAACAACTTATAAAGGTGAATACTTTGGCGTGATTGATTTGCAAAAATATAAAAACTAAAAATAAATAATCTTTTTAATTACATCGAAAAACATCAAGTTGGAATCAAGTCCATTAAAAGGTATTACTATTATTAGTAGCCTAGAAAGTAAAGATGTTTCAATTTTTGGCAATCTAGTATACGCTGGCTTCAAGTGGAGGTGGATGGCTTATGTGTGTCTGAGATGGTTGCCAATTTTTGTTGTTTAAACAATGAATTTTCTTTCCTTATTTGGTTAATAAAAGAGCTTCTGAAGCGCGATTGGCACATTCGCATCAATCATATCTACCGAGAGGCCAATTACGTTGCAGATCCTATGGCTAATCTCGCTACTTCCTTTTCACTGGGTCTCCACATGTTTCTGATTCCTCTTGAAAGTATCAAACCTTTACTTATTCATGATATGTATGGGGTAGTTTACCCCCGATTAGTTCATTCATAGCTCTTTGATTGAGAGCCCCGTTGTATCAAAAAAAAAAAAGTAAAGATGTTCAACTTAACTCATTCGATTTATTAATGAATTGCCTTTTAAGTAGTTTTCTTTGGTTTGCACCAAAATTAGTTTGAATAGCAGGTGAGAATTAAAATTTTAGTTGGATTTTTTTCCCAAAAAAAAAAGAAAGAAAGAAAGAAAGAAAGAGGTTCAACTTAACTAATTTAAATTATTATAGTTTTTGAATAATATGAATTCAACTAGGTTATCAAGATAAACTAACCAAATGATGAAATTAACTACTTATATCTTAATTAACAATGTAAAATTGAAAGATGCCATGAATGTTGATAATAAGATCAATCAAAGTTATACTTGTGGCATAGATTGTCACCAATTATTTAATCGTGGATTCCTTTAATTTCGAAGTCGTTTTTAGAATGACAGTTCTTAGTTCTTACTAGTGTGCTGAACTAGATGGATCGCGATTAATTTATAATTGTTATTTAATGTTAAATTAAAAGACCACATTCGTTAAGTGTTGTTTATTTGTTTGGCACACATAATTTATCATGTAGCTGTCTAGAAATTTTTACAAGCTGCAGTCAAATATAACTCTTGTAGCTAAGTAAAGTTATTTGAACAGTAATAACATACTACGAAGATAGAAATATGTGTATTGTACAAAAATGATAGTAATGTTCATACCGTAGTAGTTATTATTTCTGTCCTGCCACTGTTCAAATATCATTTTCCATTTATTATGTTGTCATCACAGAGTCAAAAATACCCCAAATCGTATCCGAAATTATAATCTTGCTTGATGAACAGTCAACACTAACTCTTTGAAAAATTGCGTTCAAAGATTTAAAAAATCACATGGGGTCCAAGTATTCAGCCATTATATGTCGCACTCGTATATAAATTTAGCATTTAACTGAGCATATCATTGACGCCTATAATGTCTTATTCTTTTTTTTTTTTTGGGTTAATTAATTTCTGTTTTCGCTTGTAGATATCTCATACATATTTGTACGTTTTGCGCAACATGCACGGTGACAATAATGGCACTTTTTTTGTATTGTTAGCTAATCATTTTCTTGTAAACGCATCATTTGATCCTCATTTTCAAGAAGTGGGAAAATATACACAATGTATATAGCCAAACAAACAAAAAAATTGGAAGATGATTATGTACTTATCGATCCTTTTCCTCTTCTTGTCTTTCATCTTTAATGGTGGAAACTGAAAAGAGTAAAGGTTGAATGAGATGGGAAAATTTCCGTTGACGGGAACAATGCCTACCACCACTGATAACTCATAAAAAACAGTTCTTCTTTTGGAACAAATACAAAATAAGGATCAAACGGTACTCCATCAGTCACTCCCATAGTTTCGTCAGTAAGCGTCACTTATTAAATACATAAAATAAGACAAAACCAGCAAATATTTGTTGTATTCTAAAAAATAACATCAAGCCATTAATTAAAGACACTAACGGCCGGTAGGTACTGCGTAAGGACAGTCTATCTTACGGTTGTTGCACGGTGAGAAAGACGGCAAGGTCATATCAAAATATCGTGTGCCTGAGGACTGAGGTACTTTTCATTCGAATGGCCACAAAAATTTCTGATTCTTGTGATTCAATAAAGAAATATTTGCGCTTGTATCGGTGTATACATATTCATCGTCCACTGAATTCTTGTTATACGTGGATTTACTCTTTCCCGATTCATTCATACTATAAGAAGTATTACACGGAGGAAAAAAAGATTGTATACACTAAAAGCACCTCAAAATTTTTCATGAAGAGAAACGGATATGTCGGCAGTTATAGATTGAGGCTAGATTTAATAGGTGTCTTCTTCATTTTACTCGAGCTTAGCAAAATGAATCCATGCATCTTATCGTTGTATGCATGCATGCGTGTGCATTTTTTTTTTTATCTCTTTCACCAACTCTTTGAAGGTTTAACCTAGCTAGCTAACAGGCAAAAAAGTCAGTACTCACGAACGTGTAAAACGATCGAGAGCCCAGATATGAATAACATCTTTGTAAAGAATTAATGCATGATGGTTCTGAGAGATAGAGTCCAAATCTTGGGCGGCAAGAGCAGCCAAATAAGTGTCGTGTCAGACATGAATATTATCTATTTCAATTTCGTTCCTAATTAAGAATCTTGATTGAGCTAGATAGCTCTCATGCAAACGCAACCTTGTACTCTTTCCCCTCTATTCATTTGTCAAAAACAAAGTCCTTTGGATTCTCTTCCACGTGCGAAGCTTTCCTCGAAGTTATATTTCATTCATAGTGTTTTGGCTTTCATGTTGTCTGCAAACGAAGAGCTTACATCCCCACAAATTAAATGATTCCTTTGTTTTCATTTTCTTTTTTTTTTTTGTTTTCCCTTCTTGTTGATCTGCACATGCTTTATCTCGATCTATATCAACTAAAATGCAAATAGTAATAGACAACCTAAAGACACGTGTGATGATTCCATGATACGATAGAGACGCCTTTGCATGGCAAGGCTGAGGACTTTGATTTGCTGCTAGCAGCTACGAATGTGATATAGCAACCACTCTTATCTAACTCTTTTTTTTCAATTTTTGTTCTTTTAAAGTTAAGTAGTGGGTAAAATCCGAAATTAATGTTTTACCTTCTATTTAAAAACTACTCAATCAAGGCCACGGTGGCTTATATTTACTTCACAATAAGCTTATATACTTCCCCGTTTGCATGTAGTGATTTTTTTCCCCTTAATATCATGCCTAGGGAAGTATTATCGTTATGGACAAACTTTCACTTAGCTAAGATTAAACATAAATTTTCATTTAGTACTTCTCATAGTTCAGAAATTTGACTCAAAACATGCTTACCATTACTTCTTCTGTAACTATTAAATGTGGGAAAATAATTATTTTTTAAGAGATGTGGTAAACATATATATTTGAAACTTATGCGTTTACATAAGTGGTTACCTTAAGGATTTGACCGAGTAATTTCTAATAATTTTCACATGGACTCTCTTGAGTTCAAATCCTAAAGAAGCTAAGAATTAAAAAAAGAAGAAGATCAATTTAAAGTTTGATGCATTAATTCGTTGCCTTTAATATTATATATTGCACTAGAGGAGGTGAAGTTTTTAACCTATTATGTTTAGCTTAGAGCTTATAATCCTTAATCTTATCGAATATACTTTCGGCTAACCTATTGCCAAAGCATTTTCTTTTTATAGAGCTAGGTTATCGAGATAAGATGTAGGTGTGTAATAATTTTATAGCATCTTTTATTGGTCAGATTCTATTTTAATTGTAGTTAATTATTTTCCAAAAGAAAGAAGAATCCACAAATTAATTATGAAATTTTAATCCAATGCCTTTTACTTCTATTGGTGGAATCGAAAAGTAGTATGAAAAAAATGCACCGAATCTTCTTTTTTTTTTAAAAAAATACACTAAATGGTATACTTTTATCTCTTGCGGTTTCAAGATTCACTTTTTATCTCTTTGAAATTCGAATGCAAGATGCAATTTATAATTTAGACTTTAACTGAAGAGGGAATGAATTAGTAAACGGAAGTTTCAATTAAGGACAATTAAACTAAAGTTACGAGATTAACTATAATAAGTGTAGAAAAATAATATATATATATATATATATATATATATATATAATTAGTTTATTATAAATTTTACCGGCTTTCTACACTTACGTACCATCATTAATTTATAAGTTTCATCAATCAAAAAGGAATATTATCTCTTTTACATGTACAGAGTATTGTTGCCCAATCGTCTTTTATTGCTATATGAACTGTAGACAATTTTTCTTTTATAGTTCACGACTTATATTATTAATCTTTTATAATCAGATGAGAATATTATCATCTCTTTCACTATTATTCTTCTATAATGCGATCGGTTTTTCAATTCTCTTGTTATGTTAACCCTTGATTATTCTTCTTAGTTAAAATTTGACGTTTAGTGATATGAGAATAATAATTACACTTTTTAAAGACCTTCAAGGAAAATAAAACCGGCTAAGCTATCTTGTCTATATTCGTTGGGTTGTCAACTAAAAATTATGATCAATAAATTTATAATCTTGAAGATAAGACCCAAGTAATAAATGATGATGGGGCTACGTTTAGTGCCGAATCAAGATTTTAAATACAGTGCGGGGCTAAAATACTGAACAATTAAGATTTTTGGTTGTGCCTTGTAAGACCCAAAGGAGTTGAAATAAACAAAAGGACCAAAGCATATATGATAACTAGGAAATAGAACTGCGCTTCGCGCAGCTTTAAAAAAATAATTTAGTATTATCTTTTTTTTTTACTTTACACTTGATGAAACTGATAAAAAATATGAATTGATTTTTTTTTTAAGATGACAGAGTCTTATAAAACTAATGTTATTTATGAAAGTTAATTATTTTTGTTAACTTTAAAAATATATATTAATGTGTATAGTTAAGTGTACACAACCTTTTCATCAATAAAAATTATATTCACACTAATCAATTTTCCATTCTTCTTGATATTAACAGACTCTCATATCCTACAAAGTCTAACTCTTATCATCCAATTATCTTTATTATTGTTCAACTCATGAAGAAAAAAGTACTCTATGAAGCACACAATACTAAAAATTCAAATAAGTCAAAAAATAAAAACACAAGAACATTTCTAAAGAGAATGTTAGTTAAATAATAAAAAAAATTCCAAACATAACAAATTTTAAATACTTAATGTTCATAGAGTTTGAAGAAACTAAAAGGCACTAAACAAAAGGTTGCATAATTAAATATGAGATTATGACATTAAAATTAGGCTCTAGTGGCATTGGTGAGGGAAGATGAAAGAGCCTTCCTTCCTATATTAATTAGTTGATGTATTTTAAACCATTAAAATTTAGTTGTTGGCTTAATAAAATAAATAAATGTTTCAAAACTTATAATTAATTATTATTAATTGTTACATGTTGTTAAATTTAAATACAAAGAGGAAGAGACATGTAATCTTTTGTAATCTAATAATTATTTTCTATTTTGTAATGTAATTATTTTTTAATCTCAACCAATATATTAGATAATAGAGAATATAAAAAGATGAGAAATAATGATGCCACAAATCGTAACTACTTAATATTTATAGAGTTTGAAGAAGCCAAAAAGCACTAAACAAAATGTTGCATAATTAAATATGAGATTATGACATTAAAATTATGTCCTAATGACATTGTTGAGGGAAGATGAAGAAACATTCATTCTTATATTAATTAATTGATGTATTTAAGCCACTAAAGTTTACTTATTGGCATAATAAAATAAATGAATTTTTCAAGACTTATAATTAATTTTTATTAATGGTTACATATTATTGAATTTAAATAGAAAGAGGAAGAGATATGTAATCTTTTGTAATCTAATAATTATTTTTTATTTTTAATATTTTGTAATGTAATTATTTTTTTAATCTCAACCAATTTATTAGATAATAGAGAATATAAGAAGATGAGAAATGGTGATGCCACATCACCTCCTTTAGTCCCAACTTTATATATATATACTAGGAAATAGAACCGCACTTCGTGTGGCTTTAAAAAAATAATTTAGTATTATTTTTTTTATTACTTTGCATTTGATGAAACTGATAAAAAATATTAATTATTTTTTTTAAGATGACGCAGCCTTATAAAACTAATGTTATTTATGAAAGTTAATTATTTTTTTGTTAACATTAAAAATATATATTAATGTGTATAGTTAAGTGTACACAACCTTTTCATCAATAAAAATTATGTTCACACTAATCAACTCTCTATTTTTCTTGGTATTAACAAACTCCCACATCTTACAAAACCTAACCCTTATTATCCAATTATCTTTATCATTGTTTAACTCATGAAGAAAAAGGGCACTCCATGAAACACACAATACTAAAAATTTAAATAAGTCAAAAAATAAAAACATAAGAACATTTCTAAAGAGGATGTTGGTTAAAAAAAAAACCCCAAACATAATAAATCTTAAATGCTTAATATTTATAGAGTTTGAAGAAGCCAAAAGACACTAAATAAAAGGTTGCATAATTAAATATGGGATTATGACATTAAAATTAGGTCCTAGTGGCATTGGTTAGGGAAGATGAATGAACCTTTCTTCCTATATTAATTAGTTGATGTATTTTAAACCACTAAAGTTTAGTTGTTGGCTTAATAAAATAAATGAATGTTTCAAAACTTATAATTAATTTATTATTAATAGTTACATATTGTTGAATTTAAATAGAAAGAGGAAGGGACATGTAATCTTTTGTAATCTATTAGTTATTTTCTATTTTTAATATTTTGTAATGTAATTATTTTTTAATCTCAACCAATATATTAGATAATAGAGAATATAAAAAGATGAGAAATAATAATGCCACAAATCTTAACTACTTAATAGTTATAGAGTTTGAAGAAGCCAAAAGGCACTAAACAAAAGGTTGCATAATTAAATATGAGATTATAGCA
>NW_006261964.1:2861358-2917615 GCF_000493195.1 Citrus x clementina | reverse complement strand
ATATAATCTTTTATAATCTAATAATTATTTTTATTTTTAATATTTTATAATGTAATTATTTTTTTAATATCAACCAATTTATTAGATAATAGAGAATACAAGAAGATGAGAAATAGTGATGTCACATCACCTCCTCTAGTCCCAACTTTATATATATATATATATATATATATATATATATATATATATATATATATATAGATTTTTAATATTTTGTAATGTAATTATTTTTTAATCTCAACCAATATATTAGATAATAGAGAATAAAAAAAGATGAGAAATAATGATGCCACAAATCTTAAATATTTAATGTTTATGGAGTTTGAAGAAGCCAAAATGTACTAAACAAAAGATTGAATAATTAAATATGAGATTATGACATTAAAATTAAGCTCTAATGGCATTGTTGAGGGAAGATGAAGGAACCTTCCTTCCTATATTAATTAATTAATGTATTTTAAGCCACTAAAATTTAATTGTTGGCATAATAAAATAAAATAATGTTTCAACACTTATAATTAATTATTATTAATGGTTACATATTGTTGAATTTAAATAGAAAGAGGAAAAGACATGTAATCATTTATAATATAATAATTATTTTCTATTTTAATATTTTGTAATGTAATTATTTTTTAATTTCAACCAATTTATTAGATAATAGAGAGTATGAAATGATGAGAAATGGTGATGCCACATCACCTCTTGTAGTCCCAACTTTATATATATAGATAGATATATAGATAGATAGATAGATAGATTAATTCATGTATTTTATGCCACTAAAGTTTAATTGCTAGCATAATAAAATAAATAAATGTTTCAAAAGACTTATAATTAATTATTATTAATGATTACATATTGTTGAATTTAAATAAAAAGAGAAAAAAAGTACAAAGAATATCCACCAATATTTTAGATATTTTATATAATAGAAAATATAAAAAGATGAGGAATGATATTTATTAATAAAGTTACTATTTATTAAATGAGTTAAATACAATCAAATTAATTATGAGAAGATGAAAAGACAAATCTAAAAAAAAATATCTATTTATTAGATAATAGAGAATATACAAAGAAGTAAAATGGTGATGCCACATCACCTCCTCAAGTCCTAGCTTTATATAGATATATAGATTGGGAAAATGAGCGAGAAAACGCTGTTATTTATTAAAACTAAGTGGAATCCTCCTCAAGTTTTAAAATTAGTTAAAATTCCCCTTATGTTAAAATATTAACAGGGAATTTACTTTTTCAAAGACAAATTCTGTCCTTAAAAATTAATTCAACAACTTTTTAATATAAATATACTTCTTGGATACAATTCAAAGTAAAATAAATTAAAAAATACTTGTACTTATTAAAAAAAAATTTAACTTCATTGTTTTTTTCTTTCTCAATCTCCTAACTCACTTGAATCACCATGGACGGTCCAGTTTTGATTCTATTCGTAAGAGAAATTCCAAACCCCCCCCCCCCCCCAAAACCTAACCCAAAAAAAAAAATTATAAATTAAAAAAAAATCGTTAAATGAAGATTGAGATCTTTTATGGCGTTACCTACTAGTCAAATCATCATGTTTTGCTGTTAAGACTAGAGATGCCCAATGGACCGGGCCGGCCATCAAAGAAAACCCTCGCGTGATTGTGCTCGTGCCATATAATGTCGTGCCTATTTTTATTGCTTAGACGTGACCGGGCACACATGTCATGCCCACACATACTGTGTTATACTTGAGAAAAAAACACAATTTTTTTTCTTTTTATTTTAATTTTTTTAAGAGCATGTCAAGTTGTTGGAGTATTTTTTTTTCAAGCCTATGTATTTTTTCGGTTCCATGTGCCTTTAGTCCAATTTAATAGAATCAAGAATTCAAAATTTTAGTTTATATTTAATAACAATAAGTTAATAATAGTAAGAGAATATAATATTAATTATTAAGTTAGACCCTACAGTATTAGAATTCTTTTTTAATACTTAATAAAAATAACAACAATAATAATAAATTTTTCTTAAGGGTTAATTTAATTATTAACTTGAACTTACATTGTGTCATAAATCACAATCTATAATAACATTAATATATATTTAGAAAATCATGATATTTATAATTTTATTTATTAAAATCATGATATCAATTATTCATTTAATAAATTGTGAACATAAATTGATTAATGATATGTTTACTTACTGAAGTGAGAGTGAAGAGAATGGATTCCCCCACTTTTGTGTTTACTTACATATTTTAAGGAATGAGTGTAAATTTCAATCCATAAGCCCCACATATTTTTAGAGTGGGGAATATGGTTTCCACTCTCATTCCCCACTCCCATGGGAGGAAGATGTTTTAGAACTATAGAAGACAATCTATTAATGTGATAAACAACTATATATAAGGCATCCCACCAAAATTTAAATGGTAGCTTGGCTTGACCTAACAATGTAAGGTCTAATGTGTTTATGCTTCCTTTCAATGAAGCCATTTTGGTGATGTGTATAGAGGCAAGAATGTCTAAACATAATCTCAGTTGGTTTAAAAAGTGAGT
Organism: Citrus x clementina; assembly: GCF_000493195.1. Classification (NCBI taxonomy): domain Eukaryota; kingdom Viridiplantae; phylum Streptophyta; class Magnoliopsida; order Sapindales; family Rutaceae; genus Citrus; species Citrus x clementina. Next base: position 2,915,066 of record NW_006261964.1, on the reverse strand, counting down.
GAATGATCTATATTCCTCCCCCAGTTAGATTGTAGGTTCTTGATGGTAGCATTAAATCGATTTTTAACCTGTAATTTGAACAATTTGAAGACATCTAATGGTTCTGATTTTAATTTTAGAGGATAAATCCATGTATATCTACTGATATCATCAACAAAGTCTATGTAATATGAGTAACCGTTTCTAAAAGGAATAGGTGAAGGACACCACGAGTCTATATGAATAAGTTCAAGAGCTTTAGTTTCGTTGACAGGGAAGTGAAGTCTGTGAACTTTGCCCATTTGGCATGCTTCACAGATATGTTCAAGTGCTTGCTTTTACTGAATTACTTGAGAGATTAAGAGAATGAACATTCTTTAGCAAATGCATTAGTATTTGATGATAAGGATGACCAAAACATCTATGCATGAGAACAATTTTATTGATTGATGCATTACAAGAAAGAATAAAACTGAAAGTATTATTCTGAGCATCATTTGAAACATGTAAATTGAGATAACATACAGACAACATTGATAATGGTCTAATGGAAGGTGAGTGACATAAGAAAAACAAAGTGAAAGACTAAGATGACTTTAGAAGCAGCTTATACAACCTTTTCTTAGCAAGTCCCTACATAAGCACTTGCTTCTTCAGAGAGTCCTTCACATAACAGACATTGTCAACAAATTCAACATAAATGTTATTATCAGTTGTTAGTTTTGACATGCTCAATAAATTCTTAATAATGGTAAGAACTAACAATATATCTTTAAGCAATATATATTTATGATTGTACTTTGTGTTTGAACATTTATAACTAAAACAAGCATCACCAATATAAATTATAAGCAAACCTTGCCCATCGCCAGTGATAAGCTGATTTGAGCCTTTGAATTCCTCTTTGACATACAAATTGACCATATTGTTGGTCAAATGATGTGTAGTACCACTATTAAGGTACCATCCTTCATTAGTAAATCATTCGTAGTTAGCAATATAAACTTTAGATGCAACAAATTCTTTTGATGGATAAAAAACAAAGTAGTGCATAAAGTCAAAACTTGAGTAAGATTTGAGCCTTTGAATTCCTCTCTGACATACATATTGATCATATTGTTGGTCAAATGATGTGTAGTACCACTATTAAAGTACCATCCTTCATTAGTAAATCATTCGTAATTAGCAATATAAACTTTAGATGCAACAAATTTTTTTGATGGATAAAAAAAAAAGTAGTGCATAAAGTCAAAACTTAAGTAAGAAACAACATAATAGTCTTCAACAGATGATGCATAGCCAAAGAATGACTCAAAGTTAGCCATATAAGCAACTCAGGTCTCATAGGTGGCGGCCTGTGAAATTACATAGCATGTTCTCTGCCACAACCTCTAAAATTGCCATTACTAGTTGGAAAACCTCTAGGATATGAATTGAAGAACATGCCTTTACCAACATTGAGTCATTTGTTCCTAAAGTGACCATAATGTCTATTGCCATATAAACCTCTTTTAAAGTTACCTCTCATATGAAAGTAGTTAGCATTCATTGTACTGTTGTTGGCATTGGACATAATTTTAACACCTTGACTTTGCTCAAGTTTGGCTTCACGTGTTAATAACAGAACATAGGCATCATCATAACTCATTTTATTTACAGTGATAATTGAGATAGATCCAGATAGTTAAGGGTTAAGCCATTCAAAATCCTCATCAATAAATCTTTTTCAGCTATGTTATCACCAGCACAAGCAAGTTTATTAGCAAGTATTTTCATTTCTGCACAGTATTCTTCAACAGATATTGATTCTTTTCTTAAAATATTCATTTTATATTGAAGCATTTTAACTTTAGATTGAACTTTAAACTGCCTTTCAATAATCTCTAAACATCAACAGAAGTGCCATAGCTAAGAATATAACTTAAAAAACCTTTACTGACGGTGGATAACAGCCAGCCAAGAAGTGTTTAATCTTATGCTCGCCACTTGATATATGATGGATTTTCAATCTTCCAAACTGATCTATCAACTATTGATTTAGAGAGATATTATTTTGAATGATATGAGGTTTTGAGATGAATTTTTGAAGATAATTTCCTCTAATTGAAGTCAATACTTGTTTACGTAAAGTGGAAAATTAGATCGATTGAGCTTTATAGTAGCAGCAAAGGTGAATGATGTTTGTGAAGATTGATTTGAGTTATTGATTGGTTATTCTAAAGTTATAGTACTTAAGCTAGTCATTGTGGCTCTGATACCATGCAAAAAGCTAAGAAAATGTTGTTTGGCTTAAGGAAAATATGTCAGAGAAAATGTAATGGTGAATTCCAAAAGTTTTAATTCATTCTTCAATATGTTACATGTACATATTTATATATGCTTTACACATTAATAACAACTTGTAACTAATTCTATTTATTTAGCTAATATGCTCAATGCATTTTGTTATGTATAATTGTGTGTGATAATAGTAATCTTAACAAACTATGTTGAGCTATCATACTCTTCAACAACCTTTGTGACTTGGCATTGCTGAGCTGCTTAAGCTTGCTTTTCATTGCCTCTGTAACCTCTGAACAATGAGCTGCTTTAACATGGACCAACATCTCAATGGACTTTATTGAACAATTACGATCTTTTAATAAACATACAATTATTATGATGATCGTTGATTGATTGACCAAATATGCTTACTTTGTGGCCTTGTAACATTTGTTTACTGCAATTGTTGTTGCCATGGCATTTTTTCACTAATGTTGTCCGTCTCCACGGCATTTAGACATCAATTGTTAGTGATCGAGGTAAGGCATTTATTATTATTTTTGTAAGCATTTTTCGAGTTTCAACAAACTATGTTGTGCATGAGTTCTAGTTACTATCCGCAGACCGATGGTTAAACGAAAGTTGTAAATTGCTCTTTAAAATAATATTTACAGTGTTTTACAAGTGACCAACCTTAGAAATGGCTTAAATGGCTTCTTTGGGCAGAATTTAGCTACAACACATCCATTCGCTCCTCCACCAAGATGGCACCCTTCGAGACAGTTTATGGAATTCCACCTCCAAGCATACTAGATTATGTTCCAAGCATTTCTAGAGTGTAAGCAGTAGATGAGTACTCGCGTGATCGAGAGACCATCATGCGTAAGTTGCATCACAACCATTAACTTCCACAAAAATGAAAAAAATTCTCAAGCAGACCTACGCCGGCGTGAAGTCACTTTTACTATGGGCGATTATATGTACTTGAAACTTCAGCTATGTCACTATGTGGTTTTGCACAAGTTAGGCTTATGTTTAAGTTCTTTGGTCTATTTCAAATTTGTGATGCATCGAAGAAGTAACTTACTGGTTGGCTTTACCCCCTTACTCCCAAATCCACAATGTATTCCATGTTAGCTTATTACGAAAACATTTAAGCTCAGTCACTCTCACTTCAGCCCATCAACATCCAATTTCAAATGCTTCATCTATAATTTTGTAACGTGAAAATATACTCAATTGGTATGTGATTTATATAGGGAAAATATCAACCCAAATTTGAAATCATGGTCAAATGGTGAGTAGGATGGTAAAAAATGCAACCTCAAGAAATGATTAACGTTTCTCTAAATCATATCCTAATTCCAACCTTGTGGACAAGGATCCTTGAAGGGGGTGTGGGAGGAGAGAGGGAGGGGAATTGATATGTTTAATTATGCATGCATACATTATATTTGTGAGTGGTAAGGTGGTAGAGATGTTGAGCAGAGACTTAGTTATGTATTTTGATATAGTAAGCTGATAAACTTATTCAATTGAGTTAGGATGTTAGATGAATGAGCTACTAATCTTTAGCATAAGTGGTAAGTACTTTTTTTTTTTGTCTTTTCATATTGTTTTGTTTTATTGTTATTGATGTTTGCCATCTATTTGTGAACTGTTGTAAGGCTATAAAAACCTAACTAAAAGTATCTTAAATAAGAGGTAGACATATTTCAACAAAATAACTTTCTCTTTTCCTTTAACTTCTTTGGCTTTTTCTTCTCATCTTCTAGATTAACTCTTTACTAAAAACTAAAAACCTATCTTTCATACAATTCAATATGCAGTTTTTAAGGATTTGAAGTAAAAATATCAGAGGAAAGAAAAGAATATAGAGAAGAGAGTAGTTTTGTGAAATAAATTATCTAGTCCCTTTATTCAAATAACTTCTATGCTTTTTATAAGAGCCATTGGAAACATATGATCTACACTACTAACTATACTATAACCAACAAAAGACATACTAAGCAATAATTCATGAAACACAAGTAATAATGTGAAATATGGTAATATTACATACGTAGTTAGTGGACCAATGTCAAGCACCCATTTGTTTTAAGACAAATAATGACTAAGTCCTAGACTCTTCTTCTCAAGCATGCATATCATTTACTTGGGATGTTTGTTAATTGCGTGGCTTAATGCTTATCTTTTGGAGACAAATAAGAAAATAAGGAAAAAAAAGAACAATTAAACACATATTTATTTTTTATTAGCAATAGTAATGGAAACGTGGGTAAAATCGATATGACGACTTGGGATACGAAAAGTTTGATAATATATTATTTCTTTTTATTTGTGTTTGAGAAGATGATATATTTTGGGTATTTTCTTTCATTTATTAATTTGTAAATTAAAAACTATTTTGTATTGCCCCATGATATAATGAGAATAATTCTATTATTTTTAAAGACAAAACCGCCCTTTGAAAAAGTCAATTCATAGTTAATATTTTAACATAATGAGAATTTAACTAATTTTAAAACTTGAGGGAGTTTCACTTAGTGTTGATAAATAAAGGGGGTATATCTCATTTTTCCTATAATTATTTTCATTAAGTACATTGCTCTTCAACCAGTACCTCATGCCACATTAATTTGGTACAAAGGGTATGTGGTTATTGTATCATTATGGGCAAGAAATAAATAGGCCAAATCTTTTGGGAGATTTTCTTATAATAAAGTTGTTTTAGTACTTTTTACTATATATTAATGTAAAAAAAAAAAAACAAATTAGAGAGAGTGATGCTCTCAACGCCCCTTGAATATCCTGACAAAGCCCATTTTCTTCTAGAATTACATTTAAGGAGAAATTCTTAGTGATAATGATTTAATAATTAATTTTAAATTGAATATATTTTATGAGTAATGATATAGTCATAAATTCTTGTACAAATTTATTTTGTACAAACTGATGTAACATTAATTTATTGGTTGAATTAAATATCTCTTGACTCACATGATTTATTTATATTATTTTATATTATCATTCAACCAATAAATTAATGCCACATTAATTTGTACAAGAGTTTGTGGTTGTATCATTGCTGATATTTTATATTCCAGTTTAAAACTTAAAACTATTAAAAAATTCTTTTAATTTTAAAAACCTTCACGTATTCAAAATTTATTGGGATGCCTCTCGTTATCCAATACAAAAGGAATTTGAAAAGTTAAAATGTTGGGTTTGGATGGATCCACTCTAAAAATTTAGCCCAAACATGTTGGGCTTCTTTTATTTTTTGGGCCGGTGAACCGTCGTTCATTTACGCAAATTTCACCAACAGCATAAACCCTCCAGTTACAGTAGAGTGTGGTATCAGGGTTTTGACTTCGAGTTGAAATGGCGCTGTGGTTGCCATGTCCATCGCCTTTCTCATCATTATTGCTTGGCTCCCGCCAACACACAAAAACTGCAATTCCAAGACCCTTTATCTCTAAAGCCCTAACTTCCAATAATTCTTCTTCAGTTTCTGTTTCACGCATTTACAGCCACCCTTCTCTTCAAACCAAATGTTCAGGCTCGAACTCGAGCAATTCAACGGAATCCGACACTTCTTCTCGAACTGGGATTTTCATTAAAGGTGAAAACATACCTCTTTTGCTTCGCTTTCATCCCTTTTTTAACATTTTGATATCAATGTGTTGTAATTTCGAAATTTGATTTGAATGAAAGAGTAATGTGTTTTTGAGAAAGCAACATTTGCAGTGTTTGGTTAAAACTGACAATGATTATATGACTCAAGTGCTGCCCCCCCCCCCCCCCCCCCCCCCCCCCCCCCGCTCTTTTTTTTTTGTCTGAAGAAGCACTTCAGTAGTGGTTTTTGAGAAAGCTTCTATAGTTTTGAAAAGCACTTGAAGTGTTTATTAGTGGTCACATTCATTTGATAGATACCTTTCCAAAAAAAAATCTTTTTTAAATTAATAATTATCATTTTTTTTTCATATGTTGCTATTCTTCTTTAGCTTAGGTTATATTTCTCTAGAATTCATGTGTTTTGAGTGGTCACGTTCTAGGGAGAAAATTGATGCAGGACTGCCAGAATCTATGACTGAGGGACGGGTGAAGAAGGCTTTTTCACAGTTTGGGGAAGTTGTCCAAGGTGAAATTTTCTACTTTATGCTTTTTTCCAGTCTTGTGTGCATGGAAGTGACTCCTCGAAGGAATGGCTTATTACTTAGATGTAACAACATAGTGTAGTAATTTATCTTTTTGAATGTTATACAAGTGTGTTTATTATTTCTAAATTTAGATCTTTCAATCTATGGTGCATGGTCAATGCACTCACAAACTCAATCTGATGTCAGGGCAAATAATTTTGGACATAGCCACATAGGCAAGAAGTTCATTGCAATAGGATTTTAGTCCTGTGGTTAATCAAGATTTATTCTTCTTGAGAATTGCCTAAAACTGAGTCATATGTTTTCTAATTATGCAGAGTTGCAGCTTTCATGCGATTGTGAAATGTTGAGAGCTACATCTATTCTGATTTTATTTTAATGTTCAATTGGTTGTTACTAATCTCGCAGTCAAAATTGTTACTGAGAAACTGTCGAAGCAGCCTTTAGGATCTGCTTTTGTTTGGTTTTCAAGGAAAGAGTCTGCTGACTTGGCAGTAGAAAATATGAACGGAAAGGTACGTAACTTCGTAGTTTGTTTTTTTCCATCCCTGTGTAGTTAGTTATGCGGAAAATTGTGTTTCACTGCTTGTGTTATGTTTTGCTGCTCAGTTTTTCTATGGCAGGTTTATCTTGGTTAAGATTGCTGAGGCTGGCTTGTCCAAAAATAGGGGAAGGAGAACACGATACAAGTTCTAATTTGAAATCTTGTCAAGCCAATAAATGGGAAAGCATTTACGCACATCTTACTATTTAGGAACTAAAAATTGTTGGCACAGTCAATACCATGAAGAATAGATATTACCCAATGGAGTTTTGGACACTGGTTTTACAATGTTGGACCAAAACTAACTACATTTGCAGAATTTCTGGTTGATGTTATGGTTATGGTTCTGTAACTTTATACCTCTGTAAATCTTTGTGACATAAGATAGTTCCAGAATCTGTAATTCTTGAATTCTTGAATACGACCTTAGTTAGCAACTTGAATTCGACGTGACCTAGTCCAGTGACTTGAAAGTTGCGAGCATTTATTGTAGTAAGCTGCTGCTGTTTGTGGGAATGTAATTGCAGCCGTCAAGATGGTAATAACTACATTTGTGTTGTGAGAGAGAATCGAACTTGTTTTGTTGTTATACTGAATCATGTTGAATTTGTCGATATCATTGTAAACATAACGAGGTCTATTATATGGTCGTTAAACACAATGAATTCATTTGAAGCTACAACTTGAATTCCCTTCCTGATGACCTTTGATGAACTGGTTTTGAATTTAGATTGGAACAATTGTCATCTGTGATGATTGGATTGTTTTCACTTTACAATTTCTCAGGATAAATCTTGATCTTTATAGTAACTGCAATCCTTGTTGACCTGCAGTTTTTTAATTTCTGAAATATTACATTACATTAAGGAGTATAATTTTTAAATGTGATACAATCCAATATATGTATGTCAGGAAATCCAACCCGGCTCTTTCTCATGAATAGACGTAAATTGTTAACTTTAAAAATAAGGTGAGAAAGTGTTTGACCAATTTAATCATGTATTAAGAAATTTTTTTTTTTTACTTAATTTTTGTCAAATTTATTTTGTTGATGTGGGCTGTATTTAAAACTTTAGTAATTAAGAAAAATGAGAAGTACGATTTTCTTTTTGGATCTTCTTTTTATTTTTGGTTCAAAGACAAAAATACGGACATACGGTGTGAATTTAATAATAAAAATAAATTTTGTACGAATACGATGAACTTTGAAACAAAAGGTCCAGTAGATCTCTTTATTAGACCTTTTCACGCGATCTAACCCATCCATGAAGCCCAAATAACTGATCGGTACGGGCCTAAGCTAAGGAGTATTTGTTCTAGTCAGAGAATCTACCAGAACGCGCCACGTGTACAAAAATAATATTGTAATAATAAATTAATCATAAATGCCTTCATTTTCCAATCCGGATCGTACTCTGTTCATGGTCATAACAGCAAACAACTCATAACAACAATAAGTGACTGAAACACATTGCAGTATTGCACAAACACAGCCTTTTTTTTCTTTTTTTTTTTCAAATTAATTTAACAGAAACGAATAGAGAGAGAGAGAGAGAGAGAGAGAGAGAGAGAGTTTGTCGTCATCATTCAACTGGATCAGAGAAGAAAGACAAGAGAGAGAGATCCAGACGACGATGCAATTACTAAATGCGGTGATGGCGACGCGGATGCTGACGTCGACGATGAAGAACGGCGGTGGCCCCTCGTCTGAAGGCATACCGTTTGGCTCCGTCTGGTGGTTCGTATACGCCGGAATTTCCTGCGTTTTGGTCCTCTTCGCTGGTATCATGTCTGGACTCACCTTAGGCCTCATGTCTCTCGGCCTCGTCGAACTTGAAATCCTCCAGCGTAGCGGCACTCCCTCCGAGAAGAAACAAGCAGGTATTCATTTATCCGCAGATTCATTATATTATACTTTAATTACTAATAAATTAGTTATCTGGATCAAAATGTTATCGAATTGTAGAAATGATTTCGTTTATAATCAGTGATAATAATGAATGACAATGACAAAATGTCACGCTTTTTTGTTTGTGTATTTAGCGGCGATTTTTCCTGTGGTTCAAAAGCAACACCAGCTTCTTGTGACTCTGCTACTGTGTAATGCCGCCTCTATGGAGGTAGATAATTGGAAATTTTGTTTTTCAACTTTGTAGCTTCTATTATTTTCCAACTTAAATAAATTCTGAGATCATACATTTCCAATTTACTATCATCAAGCTTAGACGGGCACTTAATGCTTGTAAGTTATAAAAGAGATTATTTTGTTTGCAGGAGATGTTGATACTCTGTTGAACAAAATCTTAATTTTAGCAACTCTTTGGTTTTCAATTCCTTATCATTGTTTGAGATATAGTTCAACTTCTAGCTACAGCTAATGGCTTTGATGCTTGCCACGTGCAGGCCCTTCCTATATACCTCGATAAGCTTTTCAATCAGTATGTTGCCATAATACTCTCTGTCACTTTTGTTCTCTTTTTTGGAGAGGTATGTTATCTTAACTCTTGAGCAGTGTCATATATTAGACCTTTAGTTTCTTCATAACTGATTTTGAAATCATTGGAATTTGATTTTTTTTTTTTTTTTGATCCTTTTATTTGTAAGGTTATTCCACAAGCAATATGCACAAGGTATGGACTCGCTGTAGGTGCTAATTTTGTATGGCTTGTGCGAATTTTGATGATTATCTGCTATCCGATAGCTTATCCCATTGGAAAGGTAAAAATTTGAGACTGATGCTTAGATTTTTGTAAGATTTCATATAGCTAGAAATGTGTATTTATGCTGTCAACCTGAGGTGACCTCTAATCAAACTGCTGTTTCTAATTGCACTAGAGGAGCCATCAGGCACCTCTTACATATGTTCAATATATTTGAGACCTTTGACTTTCTAGTATGGGTCTCTTGGGAGTTTATGACAACTAATATTTCATGTCATTGCATCATTTATTGAAATAAATAGCTCTTTTGAATGTCTGTATGTGAGCCCTGGAGAGCTTTTCTTCGCCATATTTCATATTTTATTTCATTTTCTTACATGTTTTTAGTTGAAAATTGATAATAGTAGCGTAAGGAAGCATGGGAAATTTCCAATTTTCAATCCCTATTCTCCTTTTGGACTTGTGAGGCCTCTTCCTTTTCTCATCAATGATATATTTTTGTATAGCACGGAAAATTTTAGTTCTTTGCTTGGTGGACAACTGGTTCACTTCACTGTAATGATTCTTCATGTTTGATACATTTTGGGTTTCTTATTAAAAAAAAAAAAAGTCAATGACAAAATCTTGCTCATGGGCCTACGGGATACTGCCCGCTGTGGATTAAGTCTGTTCCACTCATTGCTTTTTCTTATTTTTGCTTGTTCTTGGCTAGAAATTCATGATAGTTTGTGGGGCTTTTGTAATGTCTTCTACCATTCTACACAAGTGGGTAGGGTGTGCATGACCTTTTATTTGGTTTCTCACTTTCTTGTGTAAAGGATTTTGTTTTATCCTTTAATTTCTATCTCTACATAGTTTTTGTGTTGAACACTTAATGTGATTTTATCTGCACTTTGGTACTAAAAAGAGTATATTTATCTTTTTATTTCTAGTGCTGACAAATTACTTGAATTGATATGTGTACTCCAGATCTTGGACTGGGTATTGGGACATAACGAAGCTTTATTTAGGCGAGCTCAGTTAAAAGCTCTTGTCACGATACATAGCCAGGAGGTAAAATAAAGCAGCTGGTATAGCATAAACATTAGGTTTGTGAAGTATCAGTTTAAGAATGCTGAATATACCTAATGTTACTTATATTGCTTTTGACTACTTATTACAATAAGGAATGCTTTTCTTGGTATATGTAGGCAGGTAAGGGAGGCGAGCTCACTCATGATGAGACGACGATTATTAGTGGAGCACTGGATTTGACCGAAAAGGTATGCACTGTGATCACTGCTAAACTGCCAATCTGTAGCTGTTCTATTTTGCTAAATGAAAATCAGGGAATGCATCTGAAATCATTCCGTTGCTTATATTGATTCTTGTGTCTATGTTGCTTGTGCATGGATTAGGGTGAATGTACTGTGTTTTCATGCAAAATGTTTGCAGTTGGTTTTGGCTAGCAATTGTTTATGTGGTTAAATCTCATCATGTAAACATTTTAAGGTGCATCCAATACTTCTATTAATTTGTTTCTTTTTACTATCTATAACTTGTGACTGAGATTTCAAGCTGTTAATGTGTTATAAAGCGGCTAGCTACTTCCTTAGGATCATGGTTGCTTACACTTGCTGATTGCATCTCGACTTATTCATTTTGCTACACTTCTTATTTCAACAGACTGCTGAGGAGGCTATGACCCCTATTGAATCAACTTTTTCCTTGGATGTCAATTCAAAGTTGGACTGGTAAGTATTGATCTTGAATATTTTTGGCATGTCTATTGAAATTTTTTTCTTGAATAATTTTCTTTTTTGGAGTCTCTTTCTTACAAGTCTATGTTTTTGATGGCTGGGTAGTTATTGAAGGTAAATTCCTTGTTACATGGTCACCCTCCTATAACTAGTTCTTTGTTCTGATGCTTCTATGTTCATAACCAGCATTACACATTCATGTTGACTGGTATTTTTTGTTCTTTATTCTTGCTTCTTTCCAATCTATGCTGCTTGTATGCCATAAAGGTCATATTTGTCAGGGATGTTTGAAGTTTCAGTCATCATCCTTTCTATGTTTTTTGGCTGGAAAATTTCTATAATTTGTTGTACGCAATTTTTCGTTTACTCATACCTCTGTTTCTCTTTCCACACTAATAACTTAGGGAGGCTATGGGTAAAATTCTTGCTCGAGGTCATAGCCGGGTACCTGTCTACTCTGGGAATCCAAAAAATATTATTGGACTTCTGCTGGTGGGTGTTAGAATCTGGAACATTTGATAAAGTTCTGTTTTGTATTGTATTCCTAAGTTCAAAATTGAAGCTTTTGTTAATTGTTTATTTCATTTCTTCCCTTTCTCTGCTGCTGGTTGGATTTAGGTGAAAAGTCTTCTCACTGTACGACCTGAAACAGAAACTCCAGTTAGTGCCGTTTCAATAAGGAGAATTCCAAGGTTTGCTAATTCATCTTTGAATTTGCTTATTATTATTATTATATGATGGAAATATTTGATATTTATTCTTGTGTGGTATGTCTTTCCAGAGTACCATCAGATATGCCTCTCTATGATATACTGAACGAATTTCAAAAGGGCAGCAGCCACATGGCGGCTGTTGTGAAGGCTAAAGGAAAAAGCAAGACTCTCCCACCAATGACTGATGGCAAAAAACCCAAACTGAATGAAGCCAAAGGCGGGGATTGTGACTTGACTGCTCCTTTGCTATCCAAGCAGGATGAAAAGACAGAAAGTGTTGTTGTTGACGTTGATAGGCCTTTGTCATCAGGCAGTATGAACCGGCTATCCTCTTCACAACGTAGTGATTCGACAACAAACGGATTAATTTATGCATCTGAGGATATTGAAGATGGTGAAGTCATTGGTATCATCACCCTGGAAGATGTATTTGAAGAACTTTTGCAGGTGAAATAGAACTCCTTGGTATTCGACTTCTTTTGTTTATTTGCTTGCTGCCACCAGACTGTATTTTGGTGATTTTCTTGAATAATGCAGGAGGAGATTGTAGATGAAACAGATGAATATGTTGATGTACATAAAAGGTAGTACAGAAAACTTTACAGTTGTGATGTAGGATTATTGCAAAAACATATAATGAAGCTGGATGCTATTTAATTGTCTTTTGCAGAATCCGTGTGGCTGCAGCTGCAGCTGCTTCATCTGTGGCCAGGGCTCCATCAAGTCGCAGGTTAATTGGCCAGAAAGGAGCTGCTGTAAGTGGATATCCTGTATGACTTACTATTTTTCTCGATTATTCTGTGGACATGTAGTTTATCAGGGAAAAAAAAAAAAAAAAAAAAAAAGAGAGAGAGAGAGAAATATATGGCGAACATCTTCTGGTAGAAAGAATAAAAATTATTAAACAAATTTCCTGAAATTAGGTTTCAATGGTTTTAGATTGCTCAGAAGTCAGAACTTTTAATCCAATATAATATGATGGCTCTGAGAGTGCATCTGGTGAAACAAATCAACGAACTTTATTTCTTTAACAACCTATAAAAAATTTTTATCCTGCTAACAAAATTTAGTTTTAAAAGAGTGTTGCCAAGTGTCCCTGCCCATTTTTTCTGAATGTAGCCATTTTCTAAGTTTCGTATTATTGTTCTACTGTCAAAAAAGGACTTAGAAATTAGTGGGTTCAATTAGTAGCATAAAATTACTCTAGTGATATATTTGGCCTAACAGTCACAATATTTCACCCAAAATTTCCGCTTGTGAGTGGAGCTAAATGGTGCGGATTCTTGTTATTTATATTCTTCAGAATCAGGGAGGTCAAAGTAAGCAAGGGCTACCTCCAAAGAAAGCTGCTGAGAGTGATTCAAGTTCAACAAGAGCAACTCCTAGTGACCCTCCCCTTGACAGCAAGTGATGAAGGGATGATGACAAGTCTAGAATTTGACTGCCATTTATCTGGGAAGTCATACCGAGAGAAGAATTTTGTTTAGGTACATAGAAAATGAACATTGAAGCCATGAAATGTAATAAAAATTTTGAAGTTTAATGAGTGGATAGTAAATCTGTTGCTTCTCAACAGAACTCTTTTCTGTATGGTTGATATGAACGAGTACAGAAAGTAAATGGTCGTTTTTGATTTGGAATTTGATATATGTAAAGATTATTCTTATGACCTGCACTTATTTGAGATTAACTGTACATGATGCCTCGTCTTTACTGGAAAAGAAAAATTTAAAAAGAAAGATGTCTGGTGGAATTGTAGGGATGACCGGCGAAACAGATCGGATGGAAAATATTTGATATGTCGGGGCGGTGAAGAAAATGAGCTGTAATGGATAATGAACTGCATGTACCGATGGGTGGCCAGGAGGTGCTTGATATTAAGTTGAAAATTATGGCCATAAACAGATTGCCTTGATATGCGTTTCATTAGCAAATATTTTCTTTTTTCTTGCTGATTGTTGTCCAATATGAAAAAGCCAGTCCTGTGTGTGCCCGTGTGAGGGAAGGAGAGAGGTAACTGAATAGACAAAAAGTATCATAGAAACAAACTTCTCTTCTGTTTTTACATGAGAACGAGTATTGTTCTTTAAATTTATCCTAAATTACCCATTACAAAAACTGCTGCTAATTCCACCTTAACTGGGTTTTTCATAATGATCAAACTTGGTTGTGCAGATGCAACCTTACAGCACGAAGCTGCTTTTATATGCAATAGCTTTCTTAATGTACAAACAAAGGTCCGAACCTACGACTCGCCTCCAGGCTCACTCGTCCCAACGAAGAAGAATCACTGTACACCTCCATATGATGTAAAAACGCGTTCGCTGCTCCCGTACAAGCCTCGAACATCGTTGCCATGATCCAAGCTTCCGAATCCCCCTTGAAGTTGATTCTCTCGCCATCTTCAACTCACCGGAAGAGAAGACTAGGAGTGGTGTTCTACGTATCAGTTTGTAGCTTGAATTATGGAGAGTATATATAGTGGTCTCTGTGTAGCTAGCTGTTGGGGGATAGGGAGAGCTTAAGGAAACAAGGTTTATATAGAGAAGATTGTAGTAGTGGGTGACAATTGTAGCGGAAGATCAAGGCCCCAGAGAATAAAAAATTGACAAGACAGAGTCATCAGCGTGTCTCCCTGCCAAATCACCCTGGAAAATGACTTGCGATAACTTATCCTGATTCCAAGGCCCTTCCCTGTCTGTATATGGCTGTAAATTTGCCCCACACTCTGCAATCTATCACAAACTGATGCCCCCGAGTTCCGCAAGTGCTTGGATGGATTCGTTATGATGCTTCCTTTAATATATATTAAAGATTAGAAACTGAGAAGCTATTCGCAGACAATATTACCAGGGTATTTTGGTGCGCATTGACTTTGCATGGCATCATAATAAGCATTTTCAAACTTCAAAGCATCAAATTTATGTGAGGACCAGCAACAATTGTACAATTTTATACTCTTAATTTCTCTGGATGAGTCACCTTCTGAGGCTTTCAGATGTTAAACTGAATAATACGAAACGCAAATAGGCATGCATGCAAGCTTTGTATATACACGTCACATATGTAAGTGTGCAAATCAAGAATTCATGTTTACATATGCGTTCATTACATTCTGATATATAAACATTAAGAAGCATCAGATAACAAAATTAGCTAGGGTAATATAATACACGTTCAGAACATTGAGTGCTAATCATGAGAACCAAGAATTAAAAGGAAAAAAGCCAAAAGAGTGGAGAAAGGAAGGCTCCATGCAAGTTGAAACTATATGTGACAGTTTTGAGCTTCTTGGTTTCAAGAGTACTTGTGCCAACAAAGAAGCATAGTGATGCAGACTCTCATGATATAGAGCTTCCCTCTCTGTTGCCTCACCATTCTCTTCCACTTTGCAAATCTCCTCGCCACTCTTCCCATTAATTCAATTGCTCCTTGATTTGCACTAAGCATATATAAAAACTACAATTACCAAGTAAAATCTGTTGAGGTCTTTATATATGTACATTGGATCCACATGTATGTTGGAAGGCCTTGTCACAGGGTCCACTCCTGTATCTATTTGAACTTGCCGGCCACTGATTACTGTCAACTTCAATTTTTGCAAAGCAGTTTCTAAGTTTCAAACAAGAGCCTTATCTTGTGGAGTTGCTAAACCCACAAGATTGTCCTTTTTGGAACATGTAACGTTATTAACAAGCAAACTAAAGAAAGTAAAATAGGGGAACTTTGTTGAAGACCCCCGTCAATTAGAACAACAACCTCACATGCATTTGCAGCATATACACACATATAGAGAGAGAGTAATTTTTAGTCCGGATTCTTAAAAGTGCGGGAACAATATAGAAAATCTTTAAAACTATGAAGTTTAAGAAGTTTAAAATTTAAAGTGATTAGAATTAGTGTTGAGCTTATTTTTTGCTTAGCAAAGAATCAATGGTTAAGATTTATTTTGTATTTTAATTTTTTTATTTTTTTACCTAATAATTATTTATTTAGTACTCACTAAAAATTCAGTTCAACATTAAATTTCTATCCAAATTAAGTATTTAAACTACACAATTTATACGTTTTTTCAAATTTTTTCGTACTCTAAAAATATTTCTCTCTCTCTCTCTCTCTCTATGTATACACACACGCGCGATCATCAAATCCCATTTAAGGGTACACATTGAGTTTTGATCAGTTTTAAACCATTAATGTTCAAGAGTGTCAGGCCCCCCTCCTCAAAGAGAACAAAGCAAAATCACCATCTCTCTGGGTCGAAATCCACGCGTCGAATCATGTCCCATTGCCATGCAAAAGAACGGCAAAGAAATGTCTTACACCTTATCCAAAATCATAAGTATCAAAGATAAGATCTTTAATATTAACACAGAGAGATTTTTGTGGACCTTTTATTGATAATTAAGCTATATGAGTTTCCAGCTAACACGGACCCCAGCTGATGGCTGACACATGGACACACTGCTTAGATATGGAACGAATGACAATGAACACACGTGGCTGCAGACACATTTAATAAAAAACTGGCAGACAAGTAGCGATATGAAAATTGGAATGTTATGTTGTGCTGGCTTTAATTGAACTGAAAAGAGCAAAGAGGAAAGCTCCAAGTTGGTGGGGAGTTTTATCTTTAATAGCAGTGTGTTGGGGGTCGGGGAAAGGGCAATTAATAATAATAATAGAGGGAATCATGGTTCTATCTGCAGTTTAAGATGTGACTAACTGAAACACCAGAATCACTACATTATCCCCTTTAAAGAAACATCACTGAAAGTGCTAGCTGTGGCGGCAATGCGTGTACTGGGAAGTTCAAAAAAAGTAGATTCAAAATCCTACTGTTTGATGAATTATTAAAGCTGTAGTCATGTAGTTTTCAACATAAGATAATGTAATGTACTGTATATTCACAAGTGCTGTTTCTGACGATGAGTAACGAGTATGATGATGAAAACAATAAGATAGTGAGTGACTGCAATCGGGATGAAGTTTTCTGCAGTATTTTCTTGGATCAAAACTACTGCAGCCCAAGATCAATTCATATTTCATAACCACCATTATAATCAACCTCAGGCCGAAACTTTCTCATTGCTATTTTTCAATCTATTTTAGAGTTGTCATAAATCTTCTATTTATTAAGACGACAAAAGAAAACAGCTGATAATACAAGTCTCAATATGTTATCTAGTTAAGATTGATTTAATAATTTAATATTGAGGAGGTTTTTTTTGCTTCTAATTTAAGACAATATCCTAGGGGTGTCGCGGATCGGATTTTACAGATTAGACAAGTGCTGTTTCTAACGATGAGCAACGAGTATGATGATGAAAACAATAAGATAGTGAGTGACTCCAATCGGGATGAAGTTTTCTGCAGTATTTTCTTGGATCAAAACTACTGCAGTCCAAGATCAATTCATATTTCATAACCACCATTATAATAATCAACCTCAGGCCGAAACTTTCTCAGCTATTTTTTAATCCATTTTAGAGTTGTGATAAATCTTCTACTTATTAAGATGATAAAAGAAAACTGCTGATAATACAAGTCTCTGTATGTTATCTGATTAAGATTTATTTAGCAATTTATTATTGAGGAGGTTTGTTTTGCTTCTAATTTAAGACAATATTCTAGGGATGTTTGCGGATCGGATTTTACGGATTTGACATCAATTCATATCGGATCCACGATTTTACAGATTATAAATTTTTAATCCAATCCAATCTATGGATTGGTGAAATTCAATTCAAATCCAATCCATACGTCTGCGGATCGGATGCGAATTTGACCCAATTAATATATAATTCACCATTTTATGGATTGGTTTGCAGGCTAAAATTTTTTAATCATGTCATATTCACGAACTAATTAAATTAAAAAAATTAATATAAAAATAAATTTATTACTGATCAAATTCAAAATTAAATAAGATTTAGATAAATTAATTGTTTAAATAAAGTTAGAAAATACATTTAAAGTTTCAAAATATAACACGCACAAAAAAATCTCATTTGTAGATTAGTACATGAAAATTAACTGCTTGAGAAGCCACGTCTTTTTATTTAATTATTTTTATTTTATATTATTATCAAATAAGACATAATATGATGTTAACGTAACTATATTTTAATTTATTTGTTTATTAGTAAGTATAATGTCATATTTACAAGTTTAATTTTTTTTGCGGATTCATAGAAGTAAATTAATATCCAATCTATCGACTGCGGATTTTCAAATTTTCAATCAAATTCAATCTACCAATTCATGGATCAGATTTTTACGGATTAGATTTCTTCGGATCAGACGGATTGAACGAATCAAATTAGATTCTGAACACCCCTACAATATCCAATATAACAAATAGCAAGCCACAATGGGGTAGATATTAGACTTAAGAGCTAGTTTAATATTTATATTTTAAAAAATATTTCAAGACATCCCATTGTTTAAAATATCATGTTTCTACCCTTAATTTTTTCTTTCTTTCTAAAATAATACCCTTCCAACAATATTCTTGAGAATATTAATGAAAAAGAAAAAATATTAATAAAAAGAAAAAATGTTAATTTGTCAAATTAGCTTTAAAAATAAAATAAAAATTACAATAAGTTTTATATTATTATTTCACTTTTTGGAGTAATATGGTAAATTTAATTTTTATATACAAATATTAGTAATATTGTTGTAAGGATATTAAACATTACTTTAAATTAGCTGATGTTAATTAATTTATAAATAATTATTAGCAAGATTGTTATAAAGGTATAAAAAAATTACTAATTCTTTAGTACTATTATTTATTTATTTAAAATTTTAATTAATTTTTTAAATAAATTAATTAATGTCAAAAATATTTTTGCTAAGATATTATTGTAAAAGTAAAAAAGAAAAATTAGGGTAAAAATGTAATATATTTAATAATAGAGATATACTAAGATAACTTTTAACATATAATAACCACTCTTAATTAAATTAATAAAAATCAATCTTATACTACACCCAAAAAAAAAAAAAATTCTAACAAATTACGTGCGTGAATACACAAAAACTGAACATTACCCACCGATCCTACATACTAACAGTCAGCAAGATATCTTGACAGTCAGCAAGAGAGGTGATTTTACTTCCTAGCCTTGACCAGCGTGTTCGGTGCTCTTGTTGTAGGCTGTGGCTAGGAGTTTCTCGACAGACAGAGGAAAGAGAACCAATGTCTTGCTTAGCATCATGCTGTGCGTCGCTGACTTGCGGCCTCTGCTCATCAGTGGCTTCTGGGATCTCCAAAAAATCAGCTAGACTCGCCTACTGTGGCCTCTTTGGTCTTTCACTCATCGTTTCTTGGATTCTCCGAGAAGTTGGTACTCCGCTGTTGGAAAAATTCCCTTGTATGTCTCGTTTCTCACTGCCCCTTTTCATTATTTCATAAAATACTTTTAATTTAGATGACAAGCGTGAAACTTTATCATAATTCATAACTGGGATTTTTTTTCTTGTGTGATATTCTAGCGGATATTTTACCCCTTCCGATATTTGTTCTAATTTCCTTTTCAAAATATTAAATTTTGATTAGTTATTAGATTAATCAAGTTTATTATCCCCCGTGTGTGAGTCTGATTCCTAAGTACTCCACTTAATAGTTATGCAGATTCCGAATTCGGTATTGAACAATTGATATTTTTTGGCTGCATAGGGGGTTGATAATTAGCAGAATGGTTTGGAATGAAAATCCGGTTCATTCAATTTCATATTTGATTTTGCAGTTGAATGTTTATGATTAGCTTGGTTTAAGTTTGATGCAGCTTGAAAAAGAAAAGCAAGCTCTAATTGAGTTTGGCATGGCAAAATCATGGTCTATGGAGCAAATTAAGACTAGATAGAGAACTCTTTTCTTTATCACTTTTGGATGGGGAATACCAGGGTCGTGAATGATAGATTCTTTACATATTCTTTGTATAGTTATGTAATATCATACATAGTATCTTGGTGCTTGAGTTTAGGCACCAGACTTGCTTGAGTTTAGGAGCCAAACTTCTGGAAGTCTGAGTTCAAGCTTAATAATAAATGAGTGCACATAATTTAGTAGTGCTATCAAGATAAGACTTCTGATGTAGTGATAAACATTTTCGATGATTTTTTTATTTATATATTTAATTTTTTTGTAGGGATAAACACTTCTGATGGTGATACACGTACAAAGGAATGGTATCAAATACAAGCTGTTCTTCGCGTGAGCTTGGGGAATTTTCTATTTTTCGGTATACTTTCCCTTATAATGATTGGTATTAAGGACCAAAATGACAAACGTGATTCGTGGCACCATGGCGGATGGTGTGCAAAGATCATTATATGGGCTTTGCTTGTTGTCCTCATGTTTTTCCTCCCAAATGTCGTCATCTCGATTTATGGTTAGTCTTACTCCTGCAGTTGATGCTGATCCAGGGGATTTATCAGTTTACTCTTTTTTTTTTCTTTTTTTAAATTCTTAAATAATTGTATTTATTTAATTTTGTGATCCATATGTTGTAGCATGCTGTATTTTCTTTGGCCTCTTTTGTAAGGATAAGATTTGAACAAGCCGAATTAATAGAAGTAAAACTTCTTCCATGGTTCTTTGTAGTATCACTTCCAAATGACTATTAAAAATAAAAAAATAAGGACTGATTTCTCATTGAGGTCCACCTTGTCGTTCATGCATAAGTCAAATCTTGTTAATTTTATATGGTGAACAATGAAATTTGATCTACCAAAATGCTTTCTTTCTTTTCTGTTTTTGTCATCTTTTCATCTGAAGTTTAAACTTCAAATTTTTACAGTGGGTTTTATTAATTGATTGTTTGCTATATGCCCACTATGTGTACCATACACTCATATTGGAGCAAAATTGGAGAAGGAAGTTTAGCTGCTTCTTTCTCTTAATGATTATATTCCTTTTTACCATGTTGGCACCATTTTTCTATTTTAGTTTGCACATTTCGTTTTATGTAATTCTTTCCAGACATCAAATTCCAAGCTTACTATACTTGCAGAAACTATATCAAAGTTTGGAGCGGGATTATTTTTATTGGTTCAAGTGATAATATTACTGGATGGTGTCCACACGTGGAATGATGCATGGGTTGCAAAAGATGAACAGAAGTGGTTAGTTCAAGTTCCAATGTCTCATCATTTTTTGTTCCTTACTTTGCTTTCTAACAATAGAACTGGGCTGTTTAGGTATGTTGCATTGCTTGCCATATCAGTTGGATGCTACCTTGCAGCATTTACATTCTCAGGAATTCTGTTCATATGGTTCAATCCCTCCGGCCATGACTGTGGCCTGAATGTATTTTTCATTGTCATGACCATGATCCTTGCATTCGTTTTCGCTGTTATAGCCTTGAATCCTTCGGTAAGTATTTGATCATGTTTTTTATTTATTGATGCCTCATGAGCAAATCACTGTGTCGATATTTTTAGACAACTTTTAACCATCTGGTATGCATGTCCTGTGGAAACCATTATATGTGTTTTCCCACTCCTCAACAGTTTGAGGCTTTGAGTGACATCTAATGGGCATAAGCATTGAATCATGATAAATTTTGGATACATGGCATGCTAAAAGTTCCCAATCTAGAATTGTACTACATAAGTGGAAATTAGCTTTGACTACTTTATCAGATGATTGATCGACCTGTATACAAAGTTGCACGACCAGTGCAGACTTTGTCATTCCTATTTAAGTGGTGGCAAAGTCCAGATTCTTTTTCATATGGTCATCCCATTGCTAGGTCTGAAGTCATAATTGCTTATGGTATGGTTATCTTGTTCCACTGATGTGTGTAACAGTAGAGCCGCTAACATATTCCCTTGAGTGAGTATTCCTTATTCCACCCATATTCACTACAAGAAAGCTAATGAAATTGTTCCTTATGTATATAACCTATCAGTGTAGCTTGTATCATAACAGACTTGGATATTTTAGTCGGTATCCACCAGAAGAGGTGCTTTACCATTTATTGAACTTGAGCACAACTAGATTCTACAACTTAGAATATGATCTGGATGAAACTTTGTAACAGGTAAACGGCAGTCTTTTGCCTGCTTCAGTAATATCCGTTTATTGTGCTTACGTATGCTATACGGCTCTCTCTAGTGAACCTCATGACTATGTCTGCAATGGCCTCCACAACAAATCCAAAGCGGTTACCATAAGTACCCTTGTTCTTGGGATGCTCACAACAGTTCTCTCAGTCCTATATTCCGCTCTTCGTGCTGGTTCTTCAACAACATTTCTGTCACCGCCATCTTCACCTAAGTCAGGTGCTCAATCACATGGAACCTTTCTTTGCTTTTTGAAAATGCAGACAAAATGGCTTGATTTTTTTATTTTTTTAAATAGTTAGGATAAAGCAGTCATTTTGATTGATTAGCTATTCTAATGGTTAACTCTAAAATGCTAGCTTTACATTATTGTTTGTTGGAAGAGTTGAATTAGTGCAGCTAGCTCATTCTAAGCCATTCCAAATGTTTGCCAAATCTTGTGTTGCAGCTGGAAAGAAACCGCTTCTTGAAGGAGAAGACGTGGAAGAGGGAACAGAGAACAAGAAGGACATAGAAGGACGGCCAGTTAGTTATTCCTATTCATTCTTCCACTTGATATTTGCTCTGGCCAGCATGTATTCAGCTATGCTTCTGTCTGGATGGACCAGCTCATCCGAGAGCTCAGACCTGATAGATGTTGGCTGGACATCTGTTTGGGTTCGGATATGCTCTCAATGGGTCACTGCTGGACTCTATATTTGGACACTCGTTGCCCCTTTGCTTTTTCCCGACCGTGAGTTCTTTTAGATGTTCTAGTTCGTCTGTTCTTGACATCTTGGCGATTCTAGATGCTGATAATAGTCTACAAAATCGATCTGTTTGATACTGTTGTGTAATAGCCTACCAACTCGATCTGTTTGATAATGTTCTATGCTCTGGTTGTTTCATAAGAGAAGAGCTTAGAAGTGGACTTGTAGTTGCTACTATATCCTTGTGCATATGTGCATGCAATGGAGGAAGCGATGTATAGTTCTTTTCCATGATAATTTATTTGAGTGCGAGGAATTATAATGTAAATGGTCCAGTTTCAATCTAGCGCATCAGTTGTGGTAGAAAAATGTGAGGAACTAAACACCAACGTTTCTGTATTATGCAAATTTCAAGTCACAAATCACGTGGCCGCGGCTGTGTAGCTATGCTGATTTATAATGTGGGAACTGGAAAGCATGAAAAATGGTTTTAGATTCGTCATGAAGTCAAAACACAATAAGAACAAACTGATGATGCTGAGAATTCAGAGATAGCCGTAAGAAGAAAGATAATTTATTAGAAAATTGTATCAGATACTCAAATTTTTGTCTAATCCCAACAAAGTTGACAATCAATATAACTTCAGAATATTCTTAATCTCATAATTAAGCTAAAGCACAAGTTCGCATTGTCAAAATAGTGAGGTTGGTATATGGCTGGCCGGGATTAGATTGCTACTAGGTGATTCTAACAAAAAGAAGTATAAAATTAAAATTAAAAAAAGGAATTTTATATCTCAATTTACCTTATAATCTAGCTTCTATCTCTCCCGTAAATTTTTTTTCCTTATTTAATGATTTTTTTTTCAAAAGAAAAACAAAATCTAAAGAAAACTTCTACTTATTAAATTTTCCACATCACCATCTCTGATTTTATCTTCTTCTTGAAGAACTTAATTTAGATATCAAAATCCCATTAGTTTGAGATCTAATATCATCTACGGCGGGATAACTTAATCCACAAAATTACAACCGCGCTTACACAAGATTAATAATTAGACTATTACACCCCTGTAATCAATTTATCAAAAGATGATCAATATAAACAAATAAGGGTAATATAGTCAAATATTTGATTCTATGACCTTGGATGAGAAAAAAAGAAAAATGCAAGAATAGAAGAAGATCATCCTCAAAATTACTACTCTTAAGTATGAAACCTAAAACTTAAAATCCCAAGTCAAATCCATCACGAAAAGAAAAGGAAAGCAAAGAAAAGAGTAAAGAATTTTAAAAAAAGGTAAAAAATCGTCCCACCACTCTCACTGAAGGCGCGTGTATCCCACCCATCGCCACTTGCCATTTGATGCCCAACCTCCTCCTCACATCCCCCCACCAAAAAGTTCAAAAACCCACCCACAAGGCCACAACAACAAACACCACCATCATAGGAGCATAACATGCACCACCACCTCGTCCCGGCAACCACCATGCCCTCCGCCGCGCCGTCATCCGCCACGTCATCGACGACCCCTCTCCTCTGCAAGCACTCACCGTCGGCGACCCTCGACCTGCTGATCCTAATCCTGGTGGTCTTCTCAGGGACATTCTTGATATCGTCGTACTTGTCCTACATCTTCCACTCGCTCTCCCTCCTCCTCTCCCACTCCTCCCTGTCCCCGCACTTGCCTTACATTCTCGGCTTCGTCCTCTTCTTCCTCACCGTCCTACTCGCCGTCGAGTTTTGCTGCGGCTCACGCGCCAGGAAATGCCACAACCCTAATTGCAAGGGCCTTAAGAAGGCTATGGAATTCGATTTGCAGCTCCAGACCGATGAGTGCGTGAGATCGGATGATGTTATTGATAAATTGCCCTGGAAGGGCGGCAGCGAAGGGAATCCTGACTACGAGTGCCTTCGCGCCGAGTTGCGTAAGATGGCGCCGTCTAATGGGCGGGCCGTTTTGTTGTTTCGGGCCAAATGTGGGTGCCCCGTTGCCAAACTCCAAGGCTGGGGCCCTAAGCGTGGCAGAAAGCATAAAAAGTGAGTTCCTTTTCCCTTTTTTTGTTCATTTGATGGTGATCTAATTAGTTTTTGTGAAAATGGTGTTTTTTTTTTTCCTTCTTAAATTTTGTTGTTGAATCTGAAATTGCTGAATTTATGTGATGATTATAGTGAATTGAGGAATTTGTTGATTGCAAGGCAGTTTAATTGATTGATTGTCTTGATGATGGTTTTGTTGTTTGACATTTTATGATGTGTATTGCGATTGCATTGTGGTGGTATTCAGATTGGTTGTTACTGATTATCTGTTCTGCAAAACGTTGATTGAAGTCTATAATGATTAGTCAATGCCAACGAAGAATGTATTGGTTTCTTTATGATGTGATCTGCAAAACTTCATCAATAGTTTTGAATCTGTTTCAACTCAAGTGCCAGGGCTAAGCATCAATAAAACTTGTAAAAGACTTGTTCTTCATTGGAGCAGTGCTAATCACATTTAATGGTTCTACTCGTTTACAGTTAAAGAATGAAAATAAGTAAGATAACCCTCAATAACATACTTTAGAGGTTTCTCTAACTGTCTTACTCAAAAAGTTCTCTCATAATTTAGCCCGTAGTTATATAATGAAAACAGGATATGATGATCTAAGCTTTTCCAAACTGTTTCTGGCTCTCGTTAGGAATTTTTGCAAACTGTATTTGAGTCAACTAGTCACGTTGTATATCTTATCAACCATACACAGATACTTTCTCTCTGTTCTCTGATATTCAGCTCTTAATTGGGCATTCTTTTGAGTTACAGTTTGCATTCGTCCTGTTGTTTTACTTGTATATCCATTTAATCATTTTTTCCTAGACTGGTTCAATTATTTTTTTTCAAAATGGGTATTATAAAAGGTGTTTTTGAAGGACAGTGTTTAGGCTTCAGAAATTTAAACTTCAAGGTATTCACAAATATAAATGATCTTGTGCTGCCTTTTCTGAAAATCAATGGTAAACTTGGCAAAGCTCCAAAATCTGCACTCTTGGCTGCAAATTGTCATTTTATTCATGAATGTGATAGATCGTAATAGGCAACACTTAAGCCTTATTAATATATGGTTCTGCTCTTAAATTTCTGGCTATAACCATAGATTTATAGCACACTTGTGGCTTAACCCTTTGAAGTCCCTAGCTGCTCCCAGTTCTAAATCTCTTTGAGTTGCCATGGGGTTAGCTTACAGCCTCCTACCACCTGCAGAGATCTTCCTTCTGATGTCTAGTTGATACTTTGACAGACAAATAATTGGAATTGGTTCGAGCTGTGATGAACTCTCAACTATTGTGGACAAATGTCTCTATGTTTTATTGAGTTAGATTTCATGGAAAATATACTTACTTTCGTCCTTGTAAACAATTGCAAAGTAGGATATGCAATTTACAAGTGTTCCTACCCATGGTTTTGATGTGTTTCAAATGAGATCTGTATGGTTTGGCAATCTCTAAGCAAGTATTTTAGCATTTGAAGTATCACTGTTCAACTTTAGTGAACAGTCCAGACAATTTCCACTCCAATGCCGTCTTGTTCTTATTTTGAAAGAATATTCAATTTGTTGGGAAACATGGTTCTGTCATTTTCCTAAACAATAATATATTCTGATTTAACTGAGAAGGACCTCCTACTTGTCTTGCTCACTTGCTCTTGTCTCTATTTGGGAATCTTTTGCTTTTAGTGCAAGTGGCGTCATATCCATTTTTATAAAACTGGACCAAGGGAGCTTAATTTAATTGATTGTTAAATACTTCCTTCTTGTTTTTTCCCCCCTTTTTTGGAAAGTTTAGTCTTTAAAAGTTTAAAAGTTTGTAAGAAGTTGAAACTGCTTGAAATTGTGGATTTCAGCTCTCAGGAGGTACTTTATTTTACGCATTATTGTAGGTTATGCTAATTGTACCCCATAGAACAGTTTTAAGTTCTTGCTTAAGCAATTGAAAAAGTAAATAGGTAAAGTGATAAACCAACTATGGTGACCTTTTCTCTCTCCGATAAGGCTAAACCATCTACGGTGACCTATTTGCAGATTCTTGATAATTTGATGACATTAATATTGGTTCTTCCTTTGGGGTTTCATAGTTTTGAATTCGCATTTTGTCTATATGACAGAGTTGACTACAAAATCCAAATGTTTATTTTACTATAATTTTGTTGGTATGAGCATGATATATTTGCTGCATGCACTTGCAGGGCTCTGGCTAATGTGGTTGCGAATGGAGGAGGAGATCATCGCTGATGATTCATGATGGCTTCATCATCAGGCTCCCCATTTTATAGATCACCTTTCACTTTATTTGTTTACCTTTCAGATTTCAAAATGGTCACTTATCCTTTAGGAGACTTCACATTCAATCAGAACAATCACCTAATCATATAGCCTGCAGCGCTACTCCTTCAATATATGAAACGACCTGTGTCCAAATTACCTTGGATAATTATCACTTATTTCTGGGAGGATATACAAAATTTAATGGGAATAAATATATAAAATGCCATTCAGATATTTGTTCACGTCAATTTGAACTGCATTCATTAGCCATATTATTGGGTATTACATTGTTTCGGCCCGCCTATGAGGATCTACTTTCGAATCATATGGGATTGTGTTTGCTGTGATACTAATTATAGCTAGAAGATGAACGGAACCAAGTAGTAAATTCTTTAACGCAAATAGACTGGTTCGGTGAAATGGTTGTGGTGTATGTAACTTGGGGAATAGCTGAACTAGACAATTGTGTGTTTTCCATTGTTTCGTCCTGGAAATTTCTCAATTTTTAGTCATTTTAGAGTATATTTGAGCTTGGGATGTTGTGGGTTTTAATCCGTAATTGATTATGTTAGTGACAATTATTGTGTGGCAGGAAATAAAAAAATCACCTCCGCATTCTTGTGACCGGAGGGGAGGGCGAGTTTTGAATCCTTAAAAAAGTTCCATTAGTTGAACCAATTAGCCCCTGCATAGCAACCTAGAATTTACTAACAGTCAATTCTAAAAGTGCGCGAGAGTTCGTTTTTGATAATCTTAGTTGTCAAGGTCACATCAAGTGTTTTTTTAACCAAAGTCACATCGAGCGTTCGGTAAAGCTTAAGAAACTGAATTGTGAATGTCATAAAAGTTAAATTTCTTAGAAAAGGTTTCAAGTCTTCTAATAAGTTTTTGATTGGTACTGAAATAAAAATTAAATAATTTATGATAAAATTTTTTATTAATGTTAATAAAAAGAATAAAAATATTATTATATCTGAAGTCCAATTCTGGCTCTAAACCAACAGTATAAACGATTCTCTGTGTATTTCTCAGGCCGTTACGCAAGTAGTTTCCCTCCAAAACTCAATTTTGTAAAGTGAAACATCAGGCTTCAAAGGGCTTCCCATGATCTCGTCTGATGATCAAATCTCTCAAATTCAAACCCTCAATTCCTTTTCTTGCACTAAAACCTCCAAATCTCAAATGTGTCTCCGGCATATCCTCAGAAACCCCACTAGATCATTTTCATTCTGTCTTCAATTCCCAGAAAGCCAATCTTCAAAACTCAGATTACGAGCTGGCGCTAGTTTCAGCCCTCAGGTATTGTTCAGTCCATATCGCCGTCTCTCAAGGCCAACAAATCCATTCTTTAATCTTCAAATCAGGACTTGAATCAAACACTTTCATTCAAAACAGCTTAATTAACTTGTACGCAAAATGTGGGCTTATTTCTCAAGCCAAATCCATGTTTGATTCATGCTCTACATTGGATCCTGTGGCTTGTAACATTATGATATCTGGGTATATTAGAAATGATAGATTAAACGATGCGCGCGAAGTGTTTGATAAAACGCCCATCAAATGTTGTGTTTCATATACTAGTATGATAATGGGGTTTGCTCAAAATGATTGTTGGAGGGAAGCGCTTGAGGTTTTTAGGGATATGAGAATATCGGGCGTGATACCGAATGAGGTGACTTTAGCCAGTGTGATTTCCAGTTCTGTGCATTTAGGTGGGATTTGGGAGTGTAGGATGCTGCATGGGTTGGTGATTAAATTGATGATTGATGGGTTTGTTATTATTTCGACAAATTTGTTGAACATGTATTGTGTTTGTTCAAGTTTGGTGGAGGCAAGGAGCTTGTTTGATGAGATGAAGGAAAGAAATATTGTTTCCTGGAATGTGATGTTAAATGGATTTGCAAAGGCAGGGCTTGTTGAGTTGGCTAGAGAGTTGTTTGAGAGGATTCCTTCAAAGGATGTAGTTTCCTGGGGTACGATGATTGATGGGTATCTGCAAGTGGAAAGGTTAAGTGAAGCTTTGACAATGTATCGTGCAATGCTATGTGATGGAATAGCACCTAATGATGTTATGATTGTGGACTTGATTTCAGCATGTGGGCGAGCAATGGCATTTGGCGAGGGCTTGCAAATTCACAGTATAATTGTGAAAGCAGGTTTTGATTGTTATGATTTTATTCAGGCAACGATTATTCATTTCTATGCAGCTTGTGGGAGGATCAATCTTGCTCGTTTGCAGTTTGAATTGGGAATTAAGGACCATATTGCATCTTGGAATGCCCTTATTGCAGGGTTTATACGTAATGGAATGATTGAAGATGCAAGGCAATTATTCAATAACATGCAGAAAAGAGATGTTTATTCATGGAGTGCCATGATTTCTGGCTATGCACAAAATGAGCAACCTAACATGGCTTTGGAGCTCTTTCATGGAATGGTAGATGCTGGAGTGAAACCTAATGAAATCACAATGGTGAGTGTGTTCTGTGCAATCGCCTCTTTAGGAACATTAAAAGAAGGGAGATGGGCTCATGAATATGTGCTTAACAATTCCATCACTCTTAATGACAACTTAAGCGCAGCAATTATTGACATGTACGCCAAATGTGGCAGCAACAATACTGCCTTAGAAGTATTCTATCATATCCGAGACAGGACAACCTCTGTATCACCGTGGAATGCAATTATATGTGGATTAGCTATGCATGGAGATGCAAATTTGACTCTCAAAATTTATTCTGACTTGGAAAAGAGAAATATTAAGCTCAATTCAATTACATTCATTGGAGTTCTCAGTACATGTTGCCATGCTGGGTTGGTAGATCGAGGGGAGAGGTACTTCAAGAGCATGAAGAGTGTGTATAATGTAGAACCTGACTTAAAGCACTATGGTTGTATGGTAGATCTCTTGGGCAGGGCTGGTCGATTAGAAGACGCTGAGGAAGTGATCAGGAGCATGCCAATGAAGGCAGATGTTGTTATCTGGGGCACGCTGTTGGCCGCATCTAGAATACATGGAAATGTGGAAGTAGGAGAAAGGGCTGCTAAGAGCTTGGCAGGGTTGCAACCATCTCATGGACCAAGTAGAGTTCTTTTATCTAATATATATGCAGATGCGGGGAGGTGGGAGGATGCCTTTTCAATCAGGAAAGAAATGCGAGATTGTGGAATGAAGAGATTACCTGGGTTCAGTGGCGTTGTTTAATATTTACTTTAGTGATGGGTTTTACAATCTGCTGTAAATTCACACGTATTACACAAAAATTTGGGAAAATTTTGACGTCTTTGATGTTAATAAAGGCCTCTTTTAGTTCCAGAGATTTTGGTTAAATTTCATTTAATCACTTTCTATTGCCGATTTGGTTTCTGTTGATTGATTCTTCGTGATCATTCAATTAAAATTACTCCGCCCCAATCTAAGTTTTATCGATGGATGGAACTGTTTTAGTATAATTACAAAGCATTAAAGTGGCAGGATTTGGTTGATAGAACTTTGTTAGCAACACCTTCTCAGGACCTCAAGAGTTGCAAAATTTTGACCATCATGTACAAGGATGTCCTTTTCAAACTTAGGACTGACTACAAATGAAGTTAATTTCTGCACAACCTTTTAGAGTTACATGGTTTAGAGTACAATTGCCATCCTATTAGAAACGGCAACAGATGGGAACTAAAACACAGAAGTCATGAATCCTTCTCAATTATCAGTTCAGCTGCTGCACCCATCGTACCAAGCCCACCAATCCCCAGCAGAGCGATGGCAAGCTCCTCTTCATTCCACTGCTTCAGCCCCTTACTCAGTCTCTTCAAGACTTCTACATCCACTTCTAGCACCCAAGTTGGTGTGCAACTAACCATCAGGCTCATGAATCCTGACACATAGGCATGCCAAGTGGCTGAATCACAACCAAGTGATATCTTGCCATCAAGTGCACTTGCAAGAAATTCCATGTGGAACCCCAGGATTTTAGGGCGCCGTTTTGATGCCAATGATGATGAGTCAACTCCCCAAGCGAGAGCTCCACAAAGCACAGCAAAATATGCAAGTGCATATCCCCCAAGCATTGAAACCAGCCCATCGGAATATTTGTGTTCAGACTTATGAACAGATATGAACCAAGAAGGCAAAGTTTCATATATCAGTGAATGAACCGAACCTAAGCCCCCGGATAACCATACTAGAGAAGCCCCAAGGGAAGCTGCGAGTTTTACTCTTGTTATTGCTGCAGCTAGTGAAACCTGCCCATATCTCATACCATTCTTTGATGCCTTCAGTTTCTCCATTTTCTCTTGAGGAAGCCCACTGAATGCTATTTCTCTCACAGAGTGCATCAAGAGAGAAACAATTTCCTCAGTTATGAACAAAATATCTCTCATGGATCGATAAACACGCAAATAGAGAATCCCTGGAGCAACTGGGGATATTCCACCACAGAAATGGGACCCAAATCCATGTCCAAGAAGAGCTCCAACACCAACATTGCTTGAGATAGGATTGGAATTCAAACCGAGCGTGGCAGTGAAGCAACTTTTAAGAAGCTGAACCACTGCATCACTGTTGTGAAGGAAGACAGTACGGGATGCAGAAAAGACAAGAAAATCAAACCATCGTTTTGCCTTTTGGGTCCATAAGGAAGCTACAATAGGCATGCAAGGCCATGGGCACCCTGCTGCAAGGGACTCCAAAGCTGGGCCAGCCAAATTGAGAAATCTTTCTGAGGCTTTATCAATTTTGTAAGTAATTGTTAGGCTCAGAAAGGCAGCCAAAGGTAGTGGAAGTGTAGCTGGAGAGGTCCCCCCTGTTGGAACAACAATTCTTAGTCCCCAATATGTGCTCTAATCAGATATTGTTAAGTCCTCAGGTTTCTAAGTGTGGATGTTATAAAAACACAGAGGCAGAGTGACAAAAAAAGGGCGATTTGAGCCAGGTAAATTCTTAAACTAAATATTAGCTACACCAAACATTTTTAAACTTAAAGTATCAACAAGAATACCTGCAGCAAGACTTGGAATATCAATACCGGTAGTTGCTAGAATTTTCTTTATATGTTCCTCAACATTGGTCAAATTTGTAGCTGGGCTGGGCCAATCCATACCATTCATAAAAGCTGGCTTCCAAACACCTCGACTAACTTCAGCTGAGAAGTAGCTTACGATTGTTGCCAAAGATGCAGGAAGAAAATCAGCTAAATCTTTCAGTCCTGAGATATTAAAAAATTTAAGTAAGCATATATTTGATTCAACCTAAATGAATTTTAAATTTCTGTAAATGGCCACATCAACAAACACTAAAGCATTTTTGTTATTGCTTTAAGTACCCAGGTCGCAACTGCATTTTGAGAAAATATAAGATATACTGTCTAATAGAGACTTCAGAGAAGACTTTGACAAAAAACCCTAGATTCTCAGGCATAGCGTTTTCGAACAGAGTCCCAAGTATTCATTAATCTTGTGCTACATGTCTCAGCGAATAAAGCTTAAATCAAGAAACAACAAATAATAACCTGTAGCCAGTTCACGTGGAGAAAGTCTTCCGTGAGCACAGCCTGTTAAAGCGGCATCAACCACAAAAGGAACCGCTTCAAGAATATCCCAGGCAGGTAATTTTGGTCTTAGAGAACTATCTTCATTTCCAGGTCCGGATGAGCTGCTACTTCCAGAGGCAACAGAATTTAGACCCTGGCTTGCTCTGTTAATCTTTCTGAACATCATGCTAAGAAGCTCATCTACTGTCTGATGAACTTGGGTTCCGTGAACAAGACCAGAGAGAGTTGCAGCTATACATCTTTGGTGCTGTCGATACCAGACTTTTAATTTTGGGAAGGAGTCCACAAATATAGGTTCTGGTGATGATGAACTTGCAGCAGCAGAGAGTCTCCTTTTGTTTCGATCCTGGTGGATGCTTTGAGAAGATAATAGATGGGAATTTCTTACTGAGAGGAGGTATTCAGGAGTTAGCTGGGACCCAACTGTAGGAACATCTCCAACACCATGTTCAATAGGAGGATGATTAAATCTCCATAGCTTTAAAAGAAGAGCAAAAGCATTTGAAAAAACAGCATGAGCGGAGATCTCTTCTCCTGTGGGAAGAGTCCAAGAGACATTGGGCACACATGATCCGAAAACCTCGCAGATGGGCATTAATGAGCATGCAAGTTGTGGAACCTGAAAAGGAAACAGAAAAGCCAAAAAACAGAAGAAATATAACACACCAATCCTATCTTTTCCCCAGTATAATTGATGCTCTGGCTCAAAACACAAAAAATTCAATTCATGCTGTTTTTTTATGAATATAATGACAGACTTTTAGGTAAGTGAAAGTGAAACATACCAATCCATGAAGAGAGAAAATCTGAACACAATCGACAGGGCTTATCCCAACCATTAGTACATTCAGCATTGGAGCATAACCTATCAAATGGCTCTCACCCCCATCATACTCTGCAGGAGCTGGAGGAGACAGTAATCTAGTAATAAATTGAACCGTGTGTTCCTGCAAGAAATGCAATATTCAGAACAACTAGGTAAGTAGCAAACAAATTAGGAAAACCAGGAGGAAAAACAATATAATTGGATGCTCAGTCAAAGAATTCAGCACTAGTACATCCTTACCTGTATATTCCAACCTCGAATTAGAGAGGCTCCACAGAGTACGGTGGCAGCAAATATCTTCTCATCGTCAGCTCCTTTGATAGCTATCTCAAAAACTTTCTCGAGCTCTGCTAAACTTCCATCAAATCCATGAGCTTAATTCAGTTGCTTTACCCTTGGTAAATTTACAAAAAAGAGCATCTGATATACCTGACTTCAGGAAAGAAAAAGAGTAACTGAAGACCAGGCCAAAGTCAAAGAAACTAGAAGATAATTTAAAAGTCACATAGGGTTCACCCTTGGGTTTTTGCCCATTAACGGTCAACAAACTGGATGGCACCTAGTGCCAGCTGCTGAATACAAAGATATTCCATACTCATAAAATTGCCTTAAAAAGATTTGCAGTTACAATATTCACTTCCTGCAAGGCTATGGGGCAGCACACATTTTTCTGAAGTCAAGAGATCACCATTGCTGGACCCTGTGAAGATTGATCTAGTCAAACAAACTCATTTTCTTAACCTTTGTAGTTCATACCCTTATCAAGTTACAATGGAACTGGAGAATCAAATTTGATGGCAATGGTGGAAAAATGGAGAAGGTTATAAGTACTATAACAGAAATTGGAAAGTTTAATTTTCTCTCTTGTCATGTTCTTGCCTTTTGGATTGGAAAGTGGCTATGCTTTTTCCTGAAGTCAAGAGATCAGCATTGCTGGACAGCGAAGGTTGACCCGGTCAAACAAACTCCTTCCCCTAACCTTTACCTATTATCACTAAAGCTAAGAAAATCCTGATTTTGTTCCAACAAATTCAAGGTTGCCTAAAAGAACTAAATTTGACAGGACCAATGGATTGGACTGTAGTTTTTATGGAGATTAAATTTCAACAGCAGAGATATATAAGGTATGATCATCCACATCAACTTTTGAGCATAATAATTTTATTATACCTTGAAGCAGGACTTGAAACTAGAGCATTAACCATC
The DNA here is from genome assembly GCF_000493195.1 of Citrus x clementina. NCBI lineage: Eukaryota > Viridiplantae > Streptophyta > Magnoliopsida > Sapindales > Rutaceae > Citrus > Citrus x clementina. The sequence continues at coordinate 2,880,360 of NW_006261964.1, read as the reverse complement.
AGTGGTGTAAGTGGGGCCCCCTTCGTGAATGATGACCAACCAGGCACCTGAGCTGGCACAGTATTAGGTATTTGGTTGATGTGTCCATTCACATAGCCTGGCCAGAAATATGCTGATGTGTCCAAAAGATTCCTTGCGATACAAGCCTCTACTATCAGGTGCCGCAAGTTTCCAGCTGAACAAGGACGAAAAACTTAGATTTGAAAGTCTTACAGGTGCTAACAGAAGGGTTAATGCTGGCACCACAGAAATTTTGAGGATAAAGCACCAAAATTTTTTAGGGGGATGGAAACTGAAGAGAGATTAATGAAAATCAACTTTGCCAAACTTCATGAAATTCAACAGTTAGTTTAGCATAAGTAATTCTTTTACATTTTTTGGACATATACCTCAGAACCGATGGAAAAAAGTTAACTTCACTGGCCAAAACACGAAGGCAGCCAATGTTAACCAGCATCTTCTCCTTTTCTTTCTTTTTAATCCTTCTAATCTCATCATTAAAAGACATATTTTCACACAATTTCTTCCAAAACAAACTGAGGAATTCCTTCGCACAAGGGTCTAAGATATGTTCTCATCAGTTTAGAGGAAAGCTGTACTAAGATCAGTTTGATCATTGATGTCTGCATTCTACAGCAGAAATATTGGCACACGCAGAATGCAGGACCAGAAATTAGCAAGGAGCAAGGTGCATCCATATCCCGAAGAAACACTCTAGGATCACCTACTTTATCTTACACCACTATTTGTACTTTTCAACTTTCAGAGTTTGAATAGAAGTTTACCATCTTGAAAATGTTCCAAGATTTCTAACAATCTGCTCTACCATCATTCCTTTGTTGGGTAACTCATATGAAAATTAAATGCACACTTGCTTCATTTAAAATATGCCAAGAGGGTAGCCCCTGGAAGACGCAACTGAGTGGCTTTCAGCCTCTTTATTTGGCTAACCATCTGAGTTCAACTACTAGGGGAGGTAGGGGGTTAAAAATTATATTTGTGCTCCACCCATCCTGTGCATGTTTAAAATACACACACACACACACACACACACACACATATACCAAAAGTGTTTGACCTTCATTAAACCAATGCGCTTAGATCATAGTTTAAGAAGCTTGAAAGGGAACAGATATCGATGCCTTACAACAGTTAACCGGCATGTCTTTCATGTTGATGCACTCAAAGTATGCACTCCCTACATCAATGCCTGAAACAAACAGCATTGCTTTTGCAGCAGCCTGATTGGCTGCAGAAACAACAGATTGCGGTGGAGTCAGCAGGCCCTGATAATCACCCAGTACCTGTAAGCTGGAGACCAAATCATTGCGACGCTTTCCTGGAACCTTCTTTTCTTTCCAGGGATAGGTGAAGCCACATTCCGTTTCATCATTTGGTGCACTCTCCTCTTCATCAATAAGATCAGCAATCAGAAGAGTTGTGACAGAGAACAGCATGCACAAGCGAGGATCTAGGCGAGGCATAGGGCCTTCGATGGGATCCCTTTCCTAATTGTCAAGAGAGAACTAAATATTTTAATACAACAAAAACAAAAATAAGAGCACAGTCTTGAAATGACTATGTAAGACAGGAAATAATCGTCCTTTCATGTCTCTGTCTTTTAATTTAAAATAAGACAAACACAAGCAATTAATACAATTGTGGATAAAAATTCGGGCCAATAAGCAAGGCATTCAACAGAACTGAAATTCTTCCCCAAATATCTAATTTAATAATAGTAATAAATTCTGAAATATGTCTTGCAACACAAGTTCCAGAAAGTTCATAATTTATTCCGGTGCTGAAAAGGAAGAAAGGAAGGAAGACAGAGAGTTTTCAATCAGCAAGAAAAAATTCTAACCCTTTGGACAAGACGGAGAGCTGCAATCCAGAGGCCTAAGAATGTCTCATGCCAGGTGGTGCCATTAATTGCCTGAAGTGTTTTGATCAAACCTGTGGATATGAAACCTTATGTACGCATTCGTAAAATACTTATTTCTTAAGACTTGGATTATATAATAATTTAACCCCCAAAAAAAAAGAGAAGGCTACAGAGGACAGTAGAAAATCTGCACTCACTGGTTATTATTTCAATAGCACTTGTTGCGTTAACCTGATATCCATCCAAAGCATCCTCCAACACGAGATCAAGCGGAAGCCAAAGAGCAGAACGACTGGCTCCATGACACAGACCAGCAGAAGAAGCTAGAGATCCAAAAGCTAGAACTGCATCGAACTTTGGCTGTGGACTTGTTTTGCATTCTTGAGACAAGCCTAGATGAGTATCAGATGTCAACTGCAGAAGATCCTCAGGAGTTAAAATTGTTGAACTTTTCAGAGCTGAAGAATTTGCTCCCAGCAGCCGTAACCTCTGGATGAAAACTACCCAATGGGTTCGCCTGAAAAGCGGCAAAAGGTGGCTAAGCAACATATCTCTTATTCAAGGGGAAAGAGATAACTAACTACAGTGATTGTGAAAAGATATAATGGTTATAGATTTTCAAATGGGGTAAATCTAAAGAAAGCAAGAAAGGCAAAGCAGATTTACATATGTTCCAGAACACTAAGATGAAACTTTATTGAGTTGAAATTTCTAGGACAATATATACAACACTTTCCGAACAGTAACCCAGTCCATCCTTACAAAATCAATAATAAACTAAAAATCAAACTTTTAGAAAGCCAAAGTACATGCATGAGATTTTAAGAAACAACAGCTCAAGATAACAGAATACATACAAGTTACGGTGTGCCAGGTAAACAATTCTAGAAGTTACTTTATTTTGCAAAATTTTCCCAATTATCTCAATTGCCATTACAGTATTCATGTTCCGCAGTCTCTCGTGATATTCAGTCCTCTCCTCATCATAAACATCGTGGCCATCTATTTCCATTTCCAAAGGTTTAGTTGGCCATCTAGACTTTCTTTCTGGAGTAAGTTCCAACAACCTTTCATCATCTAGTGATGCATCTAGCAACTGCAACAAAACTGAGAATATATACCCAGCCACAAGAATGCCCGGTTCACTTGCTGACAGACCAAAAATCTCGGAAAGATGAAGAACAGCATCTATTGCTTTCATAACCCTGCATGGAGAAAATATTTAAAATCGAAAACATGACATTAATCAGCGACTAAGCAAAAACTAGATCTCACTTTGGATAATCTGGGCCATGAATTTGGCATTTGAGTTGAAATATGTGTCTCTTAAGAAGTTCCATGTAAAGCCTGTAAGCTGCAGGCTGCAAACGTCGATTTGGAATGACCCTGTGGAAATAATAATACATAAGTATGGTGTAACAATACCCCCAAAATAATAATAATAATAATAATAAGTGAAATAAAAAGAGAAAAGAACGCTGAACTACAGGAAATTAGTCCTAAAGGAAATTAGCTACAGCAAAAACTTTCCATTGCTCCAAGATTGAGCATACAAGAGAAGAAAGGCCTTACAATATCATATAAAACGAAGTCATTTACAACAGAAACAAATTCCGCAGAGGAATGACAAATGGCGACTCATATCAAGAAGAAAGAGAAAAAGATATGAGCATATTGCAATAAATTTAACTCGACATGGACCAGATTTAACAATAAAATACAACAGAAACTAACATTGTTTAAAACACAACAGAAAGAATATAGCAACATGAAATGAACAAAAAGGAGAAAGACAACACAAGCAAAGGTAACCAACTGAGATGACCCAGAAGCAACTACTTGGCCAGCTAGCTCAATTTGATTAAACACAAAAAGCATTCAACCCTTTTTGGCAAAATGTATCCTTTCTTTAGCATCTAGCTCACGAAACACAAAGTATCAGTGAATCAAAAACAGGACAACAAAGCGAAGACAAGAGACCACCTGGTAGAAAGCAGAGCGAGGAGGAGCAGAGGAGGGGCGATCCTGAGGGTGAGAGCCTTTTCTACAAACTTCCAAGCAATGGGCACATTGTTGTCCCAACAAATGTACGAAACCAACACGTGGGCCAACTCAACAGAAGGCAATGAAACTCCCGCCGAGTTCAAACTCGAAGACAACTGTACGGCCCACAGCAAAGGGTCACTTCCTTTCTCTTGCGCCACCTTTGTTACTTCCATCACGTTGTCCCACACAGCGCCGCCGCCGCCGCCGCCGTCTTCAAGTTTCGCCGCCATTAGAGGGGCCGGAGACGATATACGTGCCTACTGAGTTCAAGACGACAAAGAGAAAGAGTCAATGTTCTTTTAAATTTTTCCTTTTTTTTCTTTTTCCGCGTTATCTTTCAGTTGTGTTGTGTCTTGTCTTTTGTATTTATGAATTTAATTTCCATTTTTGGATATTAAAAAGGGCGTGGATCGATTGGTTGTTCGTTATGAAAAGTCAAACAAATGCGAGGGTATAAGTGGTATGATAAATTTGAGCTAATAGCATTCGGATCCCTTTTATTTTGATAAAATCGCAACTAAGGATATAAGTTGTGATTTCTTTGCAAGGGTCCGTATTTTAACTTATAAATATTCTGTTAAAAAATTTGTTAATAAAATGTATTAAGCCCTATAATAGAATACTTTCTAACAAAAATTTGGTTTTTAGCGGGTGGAATTTTCATGTTCATCCAAATTTTTCTAACAAAAATAGATGATTTTAACGTTATGCCTTCAGATTAGTTTTATATTTAGAGACTTAATTATTTCAATATTTTCATATCATTGATTCCATTAAGCGTAATTCTAACAAGAACTAAATATGGGTTGTAATCCATGTCTTATTTTTGACAAAAGTTATGGATTTAAATGAGATAAACACAAAAAATATTCGGTTTTAATATTATATTTTTTTTTGGGGCGTTTGGGGGGGAAGGGGGGGGGGGGGGGGGGGGGGCGCTTCAGATAGCGGGACAACAGAACTAGCGAGTAGCTTATTATTAGCTAAGAGTTCGGTAAGAGTACAATGTTTCGGGACTTGTCAAAAGTTGTGCGTGGAAATTATTTAAAGTTACTTTTAAGTACTTTTATAACCTAAAATAATATTCGGTATGGAAATGAATTTTAAATTACTTTTTAAAAAATATTTAAAATATGAAAAAAAAAAAAAACACCAAGTTGAAGCCAATGCGTCTGACATTTGATTTAACAAAGCCCCAATTATATGTTTTATGAAATTGTAAAGATGAAGACTTTTTTTAAAAGGGTTGGATTTGTTGATTATCTGAAGGAACTTGAGCGATAGACTAATGATCCAAAAAGGGAACAGAGGGTCTCTTTAGATTGGAATTTGGAAGCAACTACTGAACTGCCTAAGTACTCTGATTCAAAGATAACACGCTCAACACTAATAATTGATGTGGACCTTCTTACCCACTCGTGAATCATACTCAATCATGTACTTCAAAATTGCCATGGACCACCACAAAACCCACCAACCTTAGTGGGTTCCACATCTCCAAACGCCTTCCCTATACAGCTACTTGTAAGTACTGCTCAAATAATTTCAACTCTATTACGTCTTTGCTCTGCACCAGAGTCCAAATGGATACATTTGCAGAGAATGTTCATGATTAAAGGTAGATAATTTCATTCTAAAATTCAATGAAATCAAATACGACGAGTCTTTGTTTAAATGAGCTTTCCAGTGATAACCGTGTTCGAGAAACGATAGGAGGGCGAGGCTGTTTTGGTGGGTGTGTGTTAGTTTTAATTTCTACTGTTAAAATTGAGGCCCGAACCACCCCAGGAGAGAAATGAATTTTGATCGTGCTTATAATAAAAAAATTCGAAATAAAGCGCATGAGAGTGGCGGGGGTAGGTGAAGATGATGACAGGAGATGATGATGCATTCTTCCAACTACAGATTTGGCCCCCAGCGCCTACTCTGGGGTAGCGGTGGCATTGGCATCGTCACACTCATAGGATCATATTTGCTTTAGGCGTGGGTCAAAAAACAAATATAAAAAAAAGGGGGAAGAAGCCAAGTCTTTGCCCACCTTTGCATTTCTTTCCAATGGAGGCAAAACATTTGCCAATTTTTCCTGCTTTTATTTACCCAACTGACCTTCTCTCTCTTCAGCCTAACTGACGCTGGGTAGGTGGATGAAGCACCAGTGGCTAATATCATTAGCGCTGTTGATTTGAAAGTGATTGCTTTGGATCCATCTCTATCTTCGCTGCCTTAATTATGTCATCTAGTGTCAGGTGTGGTTCAACTATCCTACCAAAAGAAAGGAAAATAATAATACCCTCAAGCAAGCTTTTTTTTTTTTAATTTGTTTGTTTGAATCATGAGATGATCTTGAATAGACTTTAATTACATGAGATATTTTTAAATTTTTATTATAATTTAGATTAATCTCCGTTCATACTGGATCGGCCCATAAAGAATAAAATATTAGTTAAAGTGGCAATTTTATACGAGAGCGAGACTTAAATTTTGACCTCTCTTAAAGAGTGAGAGTGTCAAACCACTTACATCAATCAACTTTAATTACCCTCAAGCAAGTTTTGATTGATCTTTTAGCAGAAGATTGTGAGTGTTCAATTCAGATTGGTGAGATTTCGCTACAATAAGTAAAACTTTGAATCATGCAAAGAAGAGGGATCAGCTTATTGGCTATTAAAAGTTAATCAGTAATTAATTTTGGGACTGATAAAAACTTTCCTTAGCTGTTAGTTGAGAGTGTATGAGCCAATGGCTTTTACGGTGGCTAATGGATCTTATGATTACAAGAAGGTGAGTTAGGTGAGATCGTTATGTCATTCTTAGTACTTGCACCATCTGGTTAAATCTTGTTAGAAAGTTGTTGAGTTCGATGAGATGTAAAGAAAAGAGAAAAATAAATGATTTAATTAATTGATGTAAAGAACTTATGATCCAAAAATCTGTATGTCACTGATGTTGATAAGTATTGGTGCTTGTATTGAGAGGTATGTTAAAGAGTGCCTTTAGGTAATGTTTAGAGCACTGCATGGCATAATATTGGAATATTATTTTTTGTTAAGCTAATGTTATCTAACGTTTGAAGGATCATTTTTATCACATTAAATTTTTAAGTTAATCCGCCTCCATAGCTATTTGTACTTTAAAAATTATTGTGAACGCTCTTATTTCAATAAAATAATTCATTACAAAAAATATTTATTATATGAATTACTATTAATGATAATTTATTATGAACTAATATAATATAATTACTATGACCACCTATTATAATACACCCATTATTTAACATATAAAACCATAAAAAAAATTAAATCCAACATTTACACAATACTTAGTTGAACAAGGTGAAAAATAATTATTTTGAAAGATTTTAACTAGAACCGTGTGACCTTTTTAATTTTTTAAAAAGTAAAATAAAGTACAATAAAAAATTGATTTTTCCCCAATTTAAAAAAATAAAAAAAAATTAAAATGTCTTAAATCTATTCAACTTCTTCTTCGTCCTTCTTCTCTTGTTGCCATCAGGTTCTCGATCGATTGCAAGTTACTTTTTGGGTGCACGTTTCCAATATTGAACATTTTTGTTAAATTAAATAAAACTAATTATAAATAAAATTTTGTGAAAAAAATATTATTTTCAACTTGAATATATATATATATATATATATATATATATATATATATATTTATTTATTTATGAAAAAAAGAATGCTATATTGTGCAATTTTATTGGTATTTTGATTAAATAAAGATAAATATTTTAAATAATTTTAAGTAAGGAACTTTTTTGGAATTTTAAGGAATGTACAAAATAAAACTTAATTTTTTAAATTTAGTAGATAAATGTACAAAGTAATAGAGTATTCAAAGTAATTTTTAGATCGTAAATAACATTACACTTCATTAAATCATGTCTTTATTTATTTTCGTTAATTATTAAATTAAAAACATGTGGTTAATAGAAGCCATATCCAACCACCGTAAGGGCCGCCATTAGCTACCAATTTTTACGTTCGTTAATGTTCATTTTGATGCCATTGAAACTCTCATTATAAGATCTACGCAGGTGTTTAAGTATTACTGGCAACAGAGCTTTATTTCACCATAGATTTATTGTTAGAGTTTTGAATTCCAAAATTTCGACTGGGGATTTACAACGAACGAAAGCACTATTATTGGTAAACTTTGTACCATTGAGTAGCCCTAAAGAAGAGAGCTCTAATGGTACCAAAAATGACATCAACAACTGGAAAATTTTAACTATCGAGACCACCAATTAGTAATTTTATTTTTATTTAAAAATTAAACAATAATTTTAATAAAAACAAAACATAAAACTTTAAGATATTAATAATTATAAAAAATAATTTTAATATATATGTGTGGAACGCACCTTTAAATAGTTATGTAGTTTGCACGTTGGCAACTTTTAAAATGTGAATAAGCTAAATCGTATATTGAACGTGTCACTCAAGAAAATGACCTGCCAGCTGATATCAAGACGGCCAAGAGAAGCAATCATGGCTGCACTGTGGACATGATGACGAAACCAAGTTTTTGTTTTGTTTTTTTATTTTTCGTTTTGGGGTGATAAAATGCTGATACTTGGCGGCTTACCTGTTAATTATCGGGTCCAAATATTGTGGCTATATGAGACACGGCGTGGGAGGGACACATGTACCAAGCAGGTAACAGGACAGCACAAGGCAATCAAATTATCAGCTGATGGCCCGTGCTAGGCCCATGAGAGTTTGATGCTTTACAGTAAAGCCTCGTGACCAATTCTTGTGCCTCATTCTGCTGATTTTAGTTTTCCATTTCTAGCTTGTATGAAATTTTGCAGATTTTCTGATACATGCCCATTATTAGCAATATATAATGGAGTTTTTACCAGTTCTGGGTAGGTTCAAAGAGTCTCAACCACTAGATCTTTTTGACTTTCAAATTCTCAGCAGCTTTGATAAAACACGAGCTAATCCGCCGGAGAAAGCGCATCAGAGTTGAAATGAAGCCAGCTTTCTACTTCCCACTCATAGCGAGTGCGGATTGATCATAATCCAAATCCAAGTCATGATTCTTTGATCTCTTCACCAAAATGTCAAGGCGCTAATTGGGTACACTGGTTGCATCTTATTGCCAACTACTCCAAACTGCTAGGATGCAAAAATATATTTCAAAATATTTGCAAGGACAAAAGCACGGGGACGAAATCTCTATATTCAAATTCATTTTCATTCTAAACAAATATTACGCAAGAGTAAAGTAAAAGCAACGATGATCTAGACGTTCCACCTAGAAATTATATATTGTAAATTATAGATACATTTTACCTTATGATTGAGACGTCCAATAATGTTAGCAAACAAAATATAGCAGTGAACATCAAATTAAAAAAATGTACATAAATCTGAGTTTAAAGAAGGTCAATATGAATTTATAATGTACCAGTTTAATTTCGCATCTACTGCAGGAGTCCATAAATGGTCAAAATATTAATATAATGCATAGTACAAAACCTAAATTGCCCGCTTGAGCACATGAATACTTACTAGAGGGAGGCAACAAAATGTTGACTAGAAGTCTTCATCCATCTTGAAGACGAAGCTTTTCTCGCCATTTTGAAGGCTTGACATAACAGAAGCTTTCTGATAATCACCCACCCTTCTCTCAAAGAAGTTAGCCTTTCCCCTGCAAAGTCAAACAGAAAACAAATGCTTGGGAAAATACATTATAATAAGAGAACACAAGGATGGATACCCTATCTGGTTTGAAATACCAGACTTGATTCACTATCTAGTTTGTGAGTCAAGGCAGCTCAAGAACAAGTATCAAGAAATTGTTGGCTCTAAAGTCTTAACATAAAAATTCAAAGTTTGATTTTTTTCAACTTGTTTCCAATATGTCTTCCAACTCTCACGGAAATGGGCCTTGTAACCATTATTCACACGCTACAGATTTTCAACGTGAAGATTTAAACAATGTGATGTAACCTATGGTTCCAGACCTCTAGAAAGGACCACGTTTCGTAAACATGAAAACTGCTGATACATGAGGGGAATCAAATCCGATGGGTCCCTCCAATTACTCATCATTGAAACTCATCAAACATAATAAAATTCTTATTATATTATGTTAAGGATGGTGAAGAGTGCTTAAGTCAAAAGGTTTGGAACAAAAGTCTAATCTCCCAAGTCCTGCCATTGATACCTCCTCAAAGGCTATTTATTGGGGTTTTTTACTGTTTTAATATTTATTGGGAATTTTTAAGTATAAATAAAAGACTCAGATGTGGGTAATTAGCTTGCAAAAGTTCAATCAAACATCCTATGATATAAGGAGAAGGGGGAAAGACAACAAAATGGAAACTGCATGTTCATTGGTACTCACTGCAAAGATATAAATTCCATCCAGTCAAAAGGATTTTCCACATTGTACTTCCTCTGGCACCCTAATGCAACCTGAAAGTAGAAAAGGAAAAAAGAGAACAGCTCGTGCTATTCCTTTTGCACATGCAATTATAAAAAGTGAGCATTGATGGATATGTACCAACAGGCGATCAGCAACAAACTTAATGTACTGGCTCATCAAACTTGAATTCATGCCAATCAGTGCACAAGGGAGGGCCTCACACACAAACTGAGTTTCAATATCCACAGCTTCATGAACCATGTGATGAACTTTTTGCCAATGAAGTCGCTTCCGCAACAAGCTGTTTGCAACCACAATAAATACACTTTCAATAATTTTCCATCTCCAATACTTTGAAGGAATCCAAGATTTAGTCAATGAATTCAACCAAATAGGAAATAGTAGCACGAAAGCACCTGGTAAAGAAGTGTTCTTAACAATGGATAAGCATCCAAGACCAAATAAAAGAAAATAAATGTACAACATGAAATATTCACCTGTAAAGAAGGCAAGCAAAGTCACAGTGAAGCCCCTCATCTCTAGATATAAGCTCGTTTGAGAACGTCAAACCTGGCATCAGTCCCCTCTTTTTAAGCCAGAATATGGCACAAAAGCTGAGAATACAAGTGAATGTAACAAAGAGAATTAAATATGATATATAGCATAAACTTCAACACATGAGCATAACATACAAGCTCATTACATTGGACATGATGCTTAAAGAGCATTACCTTCCTGAAAAGAAGATTCCTTCAACACAAGCAAAACCTACAAGTCTCTCTGCAAATGAGTTGGAACTGCACATGGGGCACAATGAGATGACAGACCTCCCTTTGCATCAACTTTTGCAGAGCCAAGTAAAAATGAAGTTACAGTGCAGTATGTAAGAGGAGGAAGCTATGAGTTGAGCATAGTTATGACACAAGGTAAGAACATATGCAGAAGGGATTAAATCATAAGTTCATCTATTCTTGAAGTGTTAATAATCTAAACCCCATTAAATTTTCAATATTTCTCCTGTAGGACATAAGGCCTTTGCACAAGGAGTGGTAGGATAGTTCAAAAAGAGTTTCAAAGATAGCTTTGCTTCTGAGAGATCCACCGAGCCTATTGCCAATAAAGTAAAATCTGGAAGCATCGTAAATTTAATAAGAAAACGTGCACATGCCAACTAATAATCAAGAAAATCATAATTAACCATGTATCTTGGAAAACTCATTGAAACAGGAACAAAAGAAGAGTAAATGATGACAAATTAGGTCAATATGCCTTGAGTTTAAAATCACATTTAATAATGTGTTTAGGGAAGATAAGACAATGATACCTAACCCTTGGAGCATCTCAAGGATGGTTTTCGATTGCTATAGGAACAAAACTTTCAACAATATTTGAATAATGACAAAACTCCATAGAAATTCTTTTTATTTTTCACTTATGTATGATTTCCAAGCTAAAAAGATAGTCCTGCAGCAGTACCTATGAATCCAATCCAGAGCCCATTTAGCCTTCTGAGCCACACAGGGAATGTTTTCAATTGCATTAAACAATCTATGCTTCTCTTTTGAGTCTTTGATGTATGTCTCCAGAAGCAAGCTGTACATCTCTGACAAGAAGTGGCATAAAGTACCACCAATTATGATAATTAGTAATAAAATGAGTAATATTATAACACATGAAGCATAAAACAAGTAATAAAGGAAAATCATGAAACATAATATAGAAAGCTCTACCAGAATGAATATTCTCCATTGCTATTTGAAATCCATAAAATGCTCGAGCCTGAGACATTGAAAAGCCTTAAGATTAGATTAATGAAATTGGAGGAAAAAGAAGACGCAACTGACCAACACCAAAGAACTTAGCATCTTTCTTTCTTTTCCCATGTCTATATCATATTTACCAGCAATAGTGACTAAAAGGGTTGCAAAGATGCAAAAGTAAGAAAAAGAATACTAAAAGCAGCAATGGTCACTACTCAGATAGTCACTAACAAGATTGACCAAGCAGAAAACCAAGCCTCAAATGGTATTGTGAGAAAATCAGATTGGAGAAAAGACTAAAACATCACCTCTGGAATTTGAATGTCATTTAGGAACCTTGCAGCCAAATTTTCCAAAACAATCCCATCAGAAGCAGCAAAGAATGCCAACACATGGCTTATAAAGTGTTTCTCAGAATCCAATAGTCGTTCCCAGTGCTGTACATCCTGGGAAAGATCAACCTCCTCGGCTGTAAACCCACAACAGATCAGAACTTATGGTAGGGAAAAAGCAAATAGGTGAAGAATAAACATACACATTTATAAACGAATCAGTTACTAAGAGCACAAGACAAAAGTATCCCCAATCCAGGTCCACAAACACATATTGGCCAATTAAATAAGAATTCATGCCTACATCAAATCTTAACAGAGAGAAATAAAAAATTTTCCAAAAATATTTCAAAATAACCATAATATTAGGGGAAAAAAAAATTAAAGAACCATTTTGCAGCACATAGACAAACATACTCCAATTCTCAAAGAGCATTATTCAAGTGTAAGGTCTAATCATAAAATTTACAAAATTGACGAAAAACAAAAAACATATAAAGCACATCCCCAATAAAACTCACCAACAATGGAAAGACAACACAAAGTAACTACATTCACGAATAAACATGGACTCGCTAAACACACGATTCAATTCGTATTTGATAAAAACAAAAAGATACCCCCATAAACAAATGCTAAGACAAGGCCAAATATCAACAAGAGAACAATAAAAAAAGAAGAAAGAAAAAAGAAAAAAAGGGGCTGAGACGGTTAACAGACAGTTAAAGATAAAGAAAAAGAGAAACTACCGGTCCAGAAACTGGCTTGAGCCTTCTTGTACATCTCCCAAACTTGCTTGTACCTTATGGGGAACATACAAAACCTCTGGTTTTGCTCCATTAATATTGGCTCTTGGTCTTCCTGTTCTTGTTCTCCCTGCTCACGTTGGTTTACTTCATTCTCTGTTTCGTTTTTCAAGGAACCCATTTTTCCTCACAAGTTCTGTTTTTGTTATTTGTGGCGAGAAGAGAAAGAAAAGTAATAAAACCCTGCAAAAACCTCTTCTTGTTAGAGAGAGCAAGTGGACAGAATTTCAATTGTTGATGGATAGCAAAATCGTTAGTGACTGATAAACGATCATGCCTTTCGTTTCCCTGCCTCTGCTTTGGCAGTTTGTTGAGTGACTTTGGCTATGATGTTATTAAAAGTTAAAACTCCCCTCCTTATCGCGCAGTATACAGCTATTTTAAAAAACAAAACTATTATTAGTGACTTGATTAAATTCAATTACATGTATCGTAAACGAATTAATTAATTGTATTATCTATTCTAAAATTCATTCATTGTACGTGATAATACCTACCTTAAAATTATTTTGCATGATTATGTTTAAATTAAACATGCAACTACAAAAGTGCCCTAGGGCACTTTGGTACATGAAAGTTGACTTAGATTAAATGAACTAACTTTAAAAATAAAATAAAATATAGTATTGCTAATTTATTATTTATTAGATATTTGAAATTATGAGATTTTAGTATAAATCTACAAATATAAATTTGTATAAATTTTGCTGAAAAACATGCCGTGTAATAACTTTATGAATTAGATGTGATAAATAGATAAAAACAGTCAATTCCGACTTTCATGTACCACACAATTTTTCTTGTTCAAAATTTCTTTACATTTCTAGAATTAGGATTCATTCACCCCGATCTCAACTTACTTATTAATCATTTAAATTGCATTTTGTTTTTATGTCGCTTGAATCACATTTTACATGCTAAAGGGGAAAAAAAAAAAAGGTAATAATCAAAGGATTTGTGATTGGGAATGAAAATTATTTATGTCAGGCAGAATCATGCAGCAACGTTAGCATGGACTTGAGATGTAATATGGGCCCAACATTTGGGTCGAATTGGGCTGAAAATTACAACCTCATTTGACGAAAGCAGTGACGTTAAATCGTTGATTGCCAAGCTCAGCTCCCTTCCAACTCAATTAATTATATATTCTCTCCACTCTCCAGTGCATAATCAGATTCCCTCCATTTCTTCCGAAGGTAATACAGTTAATTCCATTATCGAATTTGGGTTTGAATATGTCAGGCTCACAGTGCTTTGAGAACCCACCAAAGCTGAGCCCGGGTTCGGGTTGTGGAGCTGGGACTGTACAGCAACTCGGTGGCCTCAACACTTATGTGACCGGGTCTGGTCCTCCAGATTCCAAGTCTGCTATTCTTCTCATTTCTGACGTTTTTGGTAACAACCCATAATCTTTGCTTCTTCAATATTTTCCCCACTTAGTCATCATCTAATACTTAGAGTCATTTGATTAAATAATTTTTGAAGTGGGATATTATTTTTAATACATTCTCTTGGAACTTTGCAGGGTATGAAGCTCCTCTTTTCAGGTATGTTATTGAAGTAGCTTCGGTTTATATCTCTATTCGTGATGTGTCTCCTAGGTTTTAGTTGAATCTGTTAATTATCATTAATTGACAAGTTCAAATGTCCACATCAATCGGGATACGAATTTTATATCTCAACTCTGTAAGCTTAGTATAAATCTTTTAAAATTATTTATGCTTGCACAGATCAGTAGTTTCTGGTTCATTGGATTATAAGTGTGCCCACTTCTTGCTATATGTATGCAGGAAACTTGCCGACAAAGTTGCCGGTGCTGGATTCTTAGTTGTGGCTCCTGATTTCTTTTATGGCGACCCTATTGTTGATCTGAACAACCCTCAGTTTGATCGAGAGGCCTGGAGAAAAATTCATAACACGGTTAGTTTGTTACCGTATTGGTACAATTTGTGCATGTATGTGAGAATAAAAGGGCTTATTGTAGCCTTCCTTAAACTGAATTAAGCTTGATTAATAATTTTTTTCCTTATAGGACAAAGGTTATGTAGATGCCAAATCAGTAATTGCTGCTTTGAAAAGTAAAGGTGTATCTGCCATAGGGGCAGCAGGTTTTTGCTGGGGAGGTGAGCTTCTGTCGCTCTCTTCTTTTACTTTTCTCTTTAAGATGTTCTGGTTTTGGGAATCTAGAATGATCAAATTAGATAACATGATTTCATTGCTTGCATATTTGTATCAGGCGTTGTAGCTGCAAAATTGGCAAGTTCTCATGATATTCAGGCTGCTGTTGTGTTGCATCCTGGTGCCATCACAGTCGATGATATAAATGGTAAATTTGAAACATCCCAGGCTTACCCTATGTGATTGCCACTGACAAACTGTTGTTTGTTTCAGAGATTAAAGTTCCAGTTGCTATTTTGGGAGCTGAGATTGATCACGTTTCCCCACCAGAAGATCTGAAACGTTTTGGAGAAATATTATCTGCAAAACTGAAGGTTAGAGAACCTTAAAAACAAAACTTGATATATATTGTCCCATCAAAATCTCAGATTTTGGGCATCTGAAAATTTTATTTATTGTACATTCCGGATTCCTTGGCATGTGATGAGACCCTGATTTGCTTTAATGCAAATAGAACTACATCTTTCAATGATAAATGGGGAGTCCAACCCAAAGAATTCAAAAGACTCTTGATTTGCTGTTTAAGCTTTCCATATCCAACCTTACAGTTGACTTTGTGATTACTAATTGCAGAATGACTGCCTTGTGAAAATATACCCTCGTGTATCTCATGGATGGACGGTGAGGTACAATGTTGAAGACGAATTTGCCGTCAAGAGTGCAGAAGAGGCACATGAAGACATGATAAATTGGTTAACCAAGTATGTCAAGAGAGACGAATAAACTTTCGGTTGGGTATTGCACTTGTAAGAAATGAGACCACAATAATGGCTTATCATCCTCCATAATTTCATGATGTTATTAGCATCATTTGCTTCAGTGGCTAGAACCTGCTATGTATTTCAAGCTTTCAAAGCTTTACATCATAAGTAGCTTGTAATATCACAGAGCAATATTTATATAGATCTTATGTTTATACATTTAATTATATTTTATATGATAATTAATTTGGTTATAATATACTTATATATATAAAAATAAATTATATGGCACACCCAACATTTTTTCAGTAGTAGCAAGATGGTAAAATCAGATTCCCTCTCTATTTATAAGGAGATTTGAAACCGAGACCACTTATACTCAACAAGATATTTGATCTTAGACATGGACTCATAGGACTGTAGGGGTGGGCATTTTACCCGATCCGACCCGACCCGACCCGACCCGACCCGATAAATTTCGGGTTCGGGTCGGATCGGGTCGGGATTGAAACCCGATCGGATTGAAACTTACAAACCCGATCGGGTTGTGATCGGTTCGGGTCAAACCCGACCCGATCCGAATACCCGATCGGGTTCCCAAAAAAAAAAAAATTTTGATTTCTGGCATGTGTCTGTACTCCTTATTGAGCATATTTCCCTCTCCATTCTCCAACAGCAATCGAATCACACCAATAACCAATCCAAAAAGTTAGCAGCCATTCTGTCAAAATTCTTCTCAGAGACATTTTAAATTTTAATAAAGAAAATAAAGTTGCCTTAGATGGCATTTTGCAAGTGCAATGATGACTGAAGCAATCCTCACCCTTTTCTGTTTTTGTCCAATTTAATCATTCAAAAGAGATCTTATCATCTACCCAACGCCAAGCAATTGATAAATTTCGAGCATTTGACAAATTGTTTAAGAACAGAACAATTTCTTTTTGGAGGAAAAGAAAAAAAAAACAAAAAGGGGAGAGACCGAGAGAGGATGAGAAAGAAACAAAGAAAGAAATTTGTCACGGGAAACAAATTTGAATTTGTCATGCTGCTGCACAGCACACACACAGAACACTAGAACAGAAGTCACAAGCTGCCAGCCACTGAGCCACACACACATAGTCACATACGCTGCTGCACACATAGACACAAGCTGCCAGCCACTGAGCCACACACACATAGTCACATACGCTGCTGCACACATAGAACTATAGAAGCCACAAGCTCACGCTGCAAGTGCACAGCACACACGCTGCCTGTCAGCCACAACTTCACAAATCACAAACACAAACACAAACAATGAAACAGCTGCCTGTCAGCCACAACTTCACAAATCACAAACACAAACACAAACAATGAAACAACTGAACAAGGCAGCCGCAACCCGCAACCCGCAAGTCTGCAACCAGCCACCACAAGACGCGATCTGTTGCTGCCAACTGCTGAAATCACGATCTGTTGCTGCCAAGTGAAGTCGCGACCAGCTGCTGCCAAGTCAAACCCGTCCAGCCGTGAGTCGTGAGCCGCCCGCATCTCCGAGATCTGCTGCTGCCAACTCCCAAGTGAAGCCGCGATCTGCTGCCAAGTGAAATCCCGTCCGTCCAGCCGTGAGCCGTGGCCACCGATCTGCTGCTTGAAGGCCGAATCCTCTCCACCCGAACCCGATTTTGAAGCTTTCCGGTTTCCACCTTCCACTTTCAAGCTTCAAGCCTTCAACCTTTTGACCCGTTTCCTAAGTGTTTCCTGTTTCGTTTCATGGTATATATACACTATATAATTAATTAATTATATATGCTAAATAGTTTATTATGTAATTTAGTAATTGTTTATTATTTAATTATTGTAATGAACGAATTATGTATTTATAAATATTAGTAATAAAATCAAGGAAATTTTATTAATTATTGAGCTCATCAGAAATTATTTTTTTTCATATATAAAAAGGAATTGTCGATTGGTGGGTTTTGTTAATTGATAATTGATAATTGTTAATAATTGTTAATAATAGTTAATAATTGAAATAATATTAATTGATCATTGTTAATAATTGTTAACAATAATTAATAATTAATTTTTTTATGAATAAATTAGTACATTAGGTAGATTAAATATTAAAATTAAGTATTATGTTGTATATGTTTTATAATTATAATGTGTTTATGTTATGTAATTATGTGTACTTGTGCAGTAGCTTCAAGCTTTCAACCCTAAACAAATTAATAAATTCAATTAATATTATATTATATGTTAATCATCCGTTAAGTTGTTAAGTACAAGTAACTTGAACTTGAAATTAAAAGATTTAATTTATAATAAAAAATAAGATATAGATAGACAAATAATATCATATTATTTATTATGGGGAATGGGTAATTGGATATTATATATTATATTAAAATTAAGTATCATGAATTTCTTACTTTTTGTTTATGGAGCATGAACAACTTGAATTGAAATTACTAATTTTTGTTTATGGATTATGTTAATAATATTTATGTGTTTTGATTTTTGAATTAATAATAACATTTTCTTTTCTTTTTTTAGTTGAAAATTAGTAAAAATGACTACAATTAAGAAAAATGTCTTAAAACTTTCATAAAAACTACAATAATAGGAAAAAAAAGAGCTCAAAATTGTATTAACCGAATTTGACCCGAATTGACCCGAATAGACCCGACCCGAATTGACCCGATTTCAACCGACCCGAACTGACTCGAATTGACCCGAACTGACCCGAACTGACCCGAATTGACCCGAACTCAATCCAACCCAATTTAAATCCAACCCGATCCAACCCGAACATAACCCGAATTATTGACCCGACCCGAACCGACCCGAACTATGTTCGGGTCGGTTCTACATATGAGATACATCAAATCTAAAGTCAAGTACACATGTCAT
>NW_006261964.1:2800780-2861258 GCF_000493195.1 Citrus x clementina | reverse complement strand
CCCGAATTGTCCCGAATAGACCCGACCAGAATTGACCCGATTTCAACCGATCCGAACTGACTCGAATTGACCCGAGATGACCGTAAGAGTCGGTTCGGGTCGGGTCAATAATTCGGGTTATGTTCGGGTTGGTTCTTGTCTAACCCGAACAACCCGAAACCCGATCGGGTTGACCCGAACCCGACCCGAACCCGATTTTGCCCACCCCTACATAGGAGATTCATCATATCTGAAGTCAAGTACACATGTCATCCAATGAGTTTTATTAAGTCCGATTTTTTGTCTACCAATATTATACATGGATGGCCTGTCCTAAATTATATGCTTCCGCATATAATTGTTACAACTTGTCGTCTGATAAGGTTTTATAAGAGATGACTTGTTGCCAGATAATGTTTTACATAGATGCTATGCCATTTACGAACATTCAATTTCAAAGTGTTTCAGGTTAATACAATTTATCCAAGAGATAGATCCATCAAAATTACAGATCTAGTTGCGCATAATCAGGAAAGGATTAAATGAGACGGATGTAATTACATGCAAAATCAGTAAATGAAACTCGAGAATGAAATTCCCCAAAAAAAAAAAAAATTCCTAAAAATCAGTAAATTACAATGACATATTAAATAGGTCACTACCTGGTGACCATAGCACTCAGAGAAGTGCTACCAAAATAGGATGTTTCATTTTATTTCTAAGCTTAACGTGGCACCAATCAACTATAGTCATGTGTTCATTATTATGAAAGTTTGTAGAAACTGCATCCCAAACTTTGTATGCTTAGTATTATTATTCTTATATAACAAATTGTGTTACATGCTTAGAAGTTGCACACAGAATCCCTGATTCAGAGCCTTTGCAACTGTAAAACACTTATATAAGGCGAGTTGGGGAGTGTGATTGAAATTGAATAAACTGTTTATTTTATAATTTTTGATAAAAATAATGTTTGGTAAATTTTGTAAAAGCAGCTTATTTCATAATTTTCTCCTGTTTGTCAGCAGCTTTTAAAAGCATGCATGTGGGTTGCTTTTCATAAGCAGTTTATTGAACAAGTTACTATACCCTTTTAAAATTCATATTATAACTCTATAGTTTAATAAAAAAACAATTGTATCTCACTTATTCATAAACCCTTATATATAAATCATCAGATATCATATTACCGCCATAACCACGTACGTTCTATCTAGTTTTGATCTAGTAAATTTGTATTTTAATTTTATAATTATGGCTTTTAAAGTTTAATCTATATTATATATTTAAGCAAAAAAATCTAAACAATTTATTAAACATAGTTTAAAAATAAAAAGCAATTAAAACTTATATCTATTTTTGTTATTATATAATCAAACAACACTTTCGTAATAAAATTTATCAAACGCATATACTCTACTTTTCAAGCTCATGGAACCGCAACAACACAGTTTATCAAACACCAAACTATTTTTTTAATCAGTAGTTTATTTCATCTGCACAATACAAGCAGCTTGTTTCATCAGCTTTCGCGATCCCAAACTAGCCTATAATTCATATTTCCTTACAAATTGGCTAGCAAATACGACAAGCTATCAGTGCTTTCAGTACTTCCCAACCTGTTGTGGAGCAGGAACTGTACAAAGAGCTCGGTGCCATGAACACTTATGTCACCGGACCCCCTCAATCCAAGCTAGCTAGCTACTCTCATGATTTCTGATATTTGTGGTAAATTAGAAGAAAAAAAAAAAACAGCCCATCTTTTTTCTGCATAGAGCATCACTAACCATTAATCACTCATCAAGCGGTTTTTCTTGGAACATTTTACAGGATATGAAATACCGATTTACAGGTAGGTCCATAGATTTTTAAATAAGGACGATATAGTTTACTGTTTGTATCAGGTTGCTAACAAGTAACACTCAATAGTATATTCTTCGCAGATATAAGTCAATGGACTAAATGTTTGCATATATGCATTACAGGAATGTTGCTGATCAAATTATGAAGTTGCATGTGGCGGGTTCTTAGTAATGGCTGGTTCCTGATTTCTTTTGTGGTGACCCTGTTGTTGTTATATATGAGTGACCCTCGGTTTGATCTAGAGGCATGGATACACATTCCCAGTTTCTTGCTACAATTTAAAACAAGTGAAGTTGAAAATTAGAGTGATATCTAAAGATGGTCAGTGGGCCATGCTGGCATCAAATCAAGGCCCATTAGGATTCATGGGCAAACATGACACGACCCACTAAGTGAACGGGTCAAGTCATGCCCAATTTTTTTTTGTTAAGGCCCAGTACGGCCCACTGCACGAGCCCAAGTGTGGCGTGCTCGGGTCGTGCCAAAAAAGGCTCACCAACCCTTTTTTTTTAAGTCCACATGCCTGACGTATTTTTTCAAGCCCATCAACCCATACACTAATAATAATAGTAGTAGTAATAACAACAATAATAATTATAATTTTTATTAGGAAAACAATTAACATTTCATTATCAGCTTATCACCATTTCACAACTCTATATTTAATTTCACAATAACCAATTATAATACAACAATACATAAATTTAATTCCTTAGATTATAGCAATGATTAATACAAATCTATAAACTTAAGCGGCCAAAATGTAAAAATATTCAAAAAAATTATTCAATTTTCATTTATTCATTTAATAAATTATAAACATAAAACAATTATAATATTTTCTAAAACTAAGAGTTAAATTAATTTTTAAAAGCATGTGCTAATAAAATATATTAAAAATTTTAATTTCAAAATATTTGTAAAATCAGTTTATCTTTATTTTTCATAAAAAAATTTTATTTTGAAATACTTAAGACCACATACTATTGATGGGCCACAGGCTACACGCTAGCCCACCAATGAAGCATGCTTATTACGTATTTTTTCACATGTCGTGTGTTGACCCCTCTCTAATTGTAAGGTGTTTTTAAGGTCCATATACCTACAATTTTAAGTCCAACCCAGCCTACGTGTGTGTCGTGCCGTGCCACGCCGCGTGCCCTACTAAAATATGTTCGTGCCGTGCCGTGTCACGTGCCGCCCGACCCGTTTGCCATATTTAGTGATATCATAGGCTTAAGCCTACAGTTGAACTACATTAAGCTAACGATTGCTGCTTTGAAAAGCAAAGATATATCTTCGATTGGGAATTCTATTGATATCCAGGCTGAAGTCCTTCGAGGGGGGTCTCCACGTAAAAATTCTATATCTTTCTAAGTTAAATAATTGTATAAAAAAAATGTCAAAAGTCAACTTGTGGAGAAGTTGCTATTGGTCCATTCTCGACCACTGTCCATTTCATTTCAATAAAGTAGACTCCACGCATCATTTGCAAGGTCACCGTCTCTATGTAGCATTTAATGCGGGCCGCGCGCTTGACTTGACTATATTTTACAACTTTTACATTTACAGTGGTGTCATTGTGTCAACCCAAAAACAAAAAAGAATGTATGGTTAAGTCGAAGCTAACAGCATAAGTTCGTAAAATTCGTACTCTTTAACGATGACTTGTATTGTAAGTAATGGTTGCAACTTGTATCAACTGGTGCAAGTCGTTACACACGCCGAGATTTGTTAACAATAATGGTAAGACCGAACAATGGGGTGAACATGGTGGTGTCTTCCATTTATTAATATATAAATATATAAAAGTAGTTTTATATAAAACTCATTATTATCTAACACTTCTTTACATTAGATCACAATCACATGTTACATTAATATATTAGCTTTGATCTGAGTCTACGCCTCTGCAACCAGGGAATCAAAAAGAAGATGATGGAATTGATACTATTAACAAGTCTGCTTTTAAATTTTGCAAGCTCGAAGGCTCAGGCTCCCTGCTATCGAGAGCCGCCAACGTTCTGTCCGACCTGTGGAGCCGGGACGGTCACAGAACTTGGTGGCCTCAAGGCTTATGTCACCGGACCTCCTCATTCCAAGAAAGCTGTTCTCATGATCTCTGATATTTATGGTAACCGAAAAAAGAAAACACAGCCCCTTTTTTTTATTTTTTTCTTCATTCTTTAACCCATTTAAGTATCATTTTTTGCTAATGCTTTTTTCTTTCGTAACGTTTTTTTTTTTCGCAGGAGATGAACCGCCGATTTACAGGTACGTTGACCAGTTAAAGGGCACTTTTTATCTTCTAGGTCCCTGAGTTTTATGTTTAATTAAATGAGGGTACATTTTATACATTTTGTATTACATAAGTCACAAACCCCCTGTTGAATGAATGAATACTCTTTAATTTCCCTTTGTTGTGAAGTACCAATCTTCAGGCTGGTGACCAGATATTCATTTTATAATGGGAAGAAAGTTTATCTCATGCTTTTGAGTTTTGATATTCTTTATCAGTGTTTAAATTAAGGAATTAAAGCTTAGAAAGAGCCAAATTCTATTGAAGTTGAACCATGTGTTGTTGTAATAACTAAGACTGATGTGTAAGAAATGGTCTCATGCGAAAACTCATTGGGCTAGATAGGCTTCGGCAGGGAAGATACCACCTCTCATGCTTAGAACTTGCCTTCCGTGTTGCAATGAGGGAATTAAAAGAGCCAAATGCCATTGAATTGAGACTGACCGAGACTGATCTTTGTAACACAAGCACCACCGGCCGTATGTTACTTTTAGCACCATGTCAGGGTAGTGTTCTCTTAACATTAATGAACTTTGCTGCTTCTTGGTTAAATAAAAATGGAAATAGTTCTATGGTTTTGATATGATAGTTGATAGTCCTCTCCTCTCCATTGCTATAATAAGTCTTTTGAATTTTATTGATGCCTGCATTTACCAGTAGGTTTTGCTTACGTGGGTTACATGTTTGAATATCTTGCTTTACAGGAGCGTTGCAGACAAAGTTGCAGGTGCCGGATTCTTGGTCGTGGCTCCTGATTTCTTTCATGGTGATGCTGCTAACCCAAGCAACCCTAAATATGATAAAGATACATGGAGAAAAAATCATACTACGGTTAGTTTCTTGCTGCAGTACTGGTTAGATTGTAGAATCTAGTGTCGGAATATATGACTAAGAGAGCACAATTCTTACTGATTAGCTGATTTGAAAATTCAAGTATGTATATATACATATAGTTTTACCCTTACTAATGAGGAGATAACCAAGGTGACAGAATTTATCAAAAGAAGAGATTAATTAAACTTGACATAAATGACAGCAAAGGGAATTAGACTCATTTAAAATGCCATATCAAGAGAGTGGAACCTCAACTATATTGAACATACAAATTGGTAAATTCCACTCTGTTAGACTACAGGGGATGCCAATGAAGTTATGGTAGAGAGTGAGGATTGCAATTAAGTGACCGCATAGAGCCTTTTTTGAAGTACAATAAGCTTACTTCCTTGTAGGATAAAGGATATGAAGATGCCAAACCAGTAATTGCTGCTTTGAAAGCAAAAGGTGTATCTGCTGTTGGGGCCGCAGGTTTTTGCTGGGGAGGTGGGCATCTTTTGCTCTATTTTTTAATACGTTTCTTCATAGAATGGTCCCAGTACTAAGAATCTAGGGTGATCAACTTAGATAATCTGATTTCGTTTCTTGCAATTTGACCAGGAAAGGTAGCTGTAAAATTGGCGAGTAATCAAGATGTTCAGGCTGCCGTTCTGCTGCATCCTAGTAACGTCACTGAGGACGAGATAAAAGGTAAATTTTATGCTTCCAAAGCTCACTCTTATAGTTGTCACTGATAAACAATTGTTTGTGGCAGAGGTTAAAGTCCCAATAGCTGTTTTGGGAGCTGAACGCGATAATGGTTTGCCACCAGCACAAATGAAGCGTTTTGATGAGATATTATCTGCAAAACCTAAGGTAAGAGATCTCATAAGTAGTAATTTTGGTCCTTTACTGTCTCATCAAAGTCTCAAATATTCGGCTATGCAAAATTAATGCGTTTTTTCATGAATTTATTGGCATTTTTGATAAAACCTCGATTTATCTTTAGCACTTATTTTCCAAAGTGAGTTCAAAAGATGCAAATTACATACTCTGCTTTGCAAGTTAACATATGCTTTGCATATTCGAACTTACATAACGATTGCTGATTGCAGTTCGATCACCTTGTCAAAACATACCCCGGTGTTTGTCACGGATGGACGGTGAGGTACTTTGTCAACGATACATTTGCTGTCAATAGTGCAGCAGAGGCACATGAAGACATGATAAACTGGTTTGAAAAACATGTCAAGTGCGATAAATGAACCACGAGCAGGAGGCTATTCGCATTTATAAGCAAATAACATCAATAAGCTGGCTCAGTATACGCATTGTGTTATCAGTATGTTGCTGGTTTTTCGTATTCAGAGAACATCGCCATTTTGTTCGGGGCTGAAACCCGCTTCGTATTTCAAGCTTTGAAAGCAATATCGTCAGTTATATGCATGAGATTTTACTTGTATCACTATTTTCTCCATCTGTTTCACTTGAGATTTTACAATTCAGTTTGCCTGTTCGAATATTAACTGCCACTTCTCAAATAGTAACTAGGCAACACAAGAGGGGGTGAATTGAGATATGAAAACTTATGCAAAATAAACCACACTGATTTGGCCCCTATACAATTAATTCGTAAACTTTATATATAGGATGAAAATGTAACTTGATATTTTGTGAAATAAAGTCAAAATTGCGTAATTGTTTGATATCTATCTATTTATTTATTTATTTTTGAACGGATTTGATCTTTATTTTGGTATTTCCTTTTTCATCCTAATAAAATATCAAATAGCCTTTTAAAATTTTGATGAAGTTAAGACCTGTCTCTTTGATCTTTATTTTGTTAATTACTTTTTTATTTTATTCTTTATTTGTAACAATAGCCTCAATTATTAATCAAAATCCCCAAATTAAAATTACTACAATTACAAGCAAAATTTCTAAATTTTCAGGGATTACACCATAGCTATAGATGAAAAAACCATCTAAAATCGACCCCGAATTTAGCGCCCTCGGGATTTACTCTAAGCTCTACCCCTACAACTAATAACAAACCAATATGGTAATTAATTAATTTCTATCATTTTCATCCAGTTGCCTTTTTATTTCTATGCTCTAAAACAAAAATATGCTGCAATATTAAATTAATTATTCAAATAAAAATAGAAAGGAGAATGAATAACTAGTTAGAGACCAAATTAATTAAATAAACAAAGTCAAACTGTAGCTGTTTGTAAGTTCTTGATCAAAAGATGAAATTTGACGAAAAACATTTTATTAAGGACATTATGGCCAATAATCAACGTCTGAATGATCTAAAGCGATGGGCAAGGAGAGAATATTGGGTCATTTAACAAACTGAAAAAATGCAATAAGGCCGTATTGGACTCAAGAATCACTTGCAAGCCTCTTGAGTCTCTCTCTAAATCTTGATCAATGTTGTCACCTAACTTAATATTTACCGTATAAGGTCTTCTTCTAGAACAGTTCTCTTGCTTCAATATAGAGATTGATAGAACCGCAACAACCATACTGTTAAAATCAATGCTCAAATCAAGATTAGATTTTACCCCTTCCTTTGCAAATTCAGACGTTTCTAATTACTTCCTCATCGACATTTGAAATCTCATGTTGTCATGGACATGTCCAATTAGCTTCTTAGAGACATTTCTGGTCATGTTCTCATGCAATTTTCTAGTTGCATTGTCAATGAATTTCTTCGCAAGCTTATCCAAATGCTTTTCAAATTCTTCCCATAGTTGACATTCAACTTCTGTTGCTAAAGAGGCGGCATACACTAAGGTATAGTTGGAGTGCGAAGGCATTCGGTCTCTTACGTGTGTTAGCACTAACATCCTCTACAAATTTCAAAGCTAAAACTTTTCGGTCTCATCAAAGTTTTCAGACTCATCTACATAGTCATGGACAGATCCCTTAATGTGACGCATCATGCAATAATTTAGAAGAATGAATCTCACTTTCAATATTAATAATCACTTCATATGATTCCATATTAAATTTTTTCCTTTGATTATTAATGATATAATATGCGGACACCCTATTTTGTGAACATACTATTAAACCATGCAATTCAATAGTTAATTAAAATAACTATATTAAATTGCATGGTTTAATGACGTGTTGGATAAAATAAAATGAGCATGCTCACATTAGTACAGGACTATATGTATATATGTCTATGTATATTATCATTCTCATGTGCGGGCGCCTTCTCTTTTTTTCATACAGATAGGGATGGTAAAATTCGGATCTGGGTTTAGGCTTTCCAGTTCAGACTCGAATGATAATTTAGCATACCGAATCTGGATATAAACCCCATTTTTAGGCTCCTGATCTGGTATGGGCTCAACCCGAAAAAATCTAGATTTTTAGATTCCGGGTTCCAAACATGGATAGATGTGCCTGAAATTAAAAAAAAAAATCAACCACGTCGCTTCTGGGGCTGTTTGGCAGTTGCAGAAGGAGATAAACACAAAGTCATGGATCTCTTGAAATATATGAGGAAGATAGGGAATTGTATAAACTGGAAATAAAACCCAATGATTCCTACAACCGAAATCTCAATATAAACCAATTTTTCTTTTTTAGTACTCAAAATCTAGAAATGTAACTACCTAAACACCAAATAACACCAAAATCCACAACACCATATTTCATTTCAGAAACTATACCACAAAGACTATTATAGAACTCCATTACCGAAAGTTGGCTTTGGGACCATAAAAGAATGAATTGCTCACTTCTTCTTGGCAGCATCTGAGGCCTTGGTCTTCTTTACACCACCGATCTTCTTAGCCATGTTCTTCCTTTCCTTTAATTGCTTCCGTGACTTCTCTGCCTTGGTATCAAGTCCATTCTTGAAACTTGCAGAGAAGTGTGGCCACAGCGGTGATGTTGTTTTTCTAATGATTGATGGGTGATGATCAATCGGGCGACAACGATGATGTTGAATTTGTTGAATTTTGGGGAATGAATAGGACTAGAAACGGCGGCTGTGAGATGTAGGGTTTGTTTTGTTTTTCTTATTTTTTCTTTTATACTCATAAATAATAATTAAAAATAATTAATTAAATATTAAAATAAAATAATCTAGGTCTGGGTTCTTGATATCCGGATTTACCTAAAACTGAACCTAGACTTGGATTCGACTGGGTTCATAAAATGACATGTAACATATGTATAAATTTAAAATAAGAATAAGGCGGTTAAGGATTTTGGCGGTTGAAGATTTTAAAAATAAAAGAAGAAGCTAGAAAAAACAGAGCAAAAACAGAGACACACATGGGGGAGAGAGAGAGAAGTTATCAAACCCGACTCGAAAACCCAACCCGCGAACGTGACCCGGCCAGCGTTGACTAAATTCCGATGATCATTGACCGGCAAGGGCATTTAGGTAATTTCACACTCCAAGGGTAATTTTATAATTTCTGAGCATGTGGATATTTTAGTAATTCCTGGAATTGAGGATTGGGTGTAATTACGATTCCAAGGGTAATTCGGTGATTTACGATTGCAGAGTATTTTAATAATTTACGAACTCGAGAGTATTTTAGTAATTTTATCGACATGGGAGTTGTAAATTATGGATAGATGTTCGTTTCGAGTTTATTACATAAATTTAGTCCTAATTCCAATTTACGAAAAAGAATTATGTCGTTTCCTTGACTTAGGAGGATCCGCGAGCGAGAACCGGTCCGCGGATGTGGATGATAACCGAACGTGAACACCGTCAGTGTGAGTGGAATATACAAAACCTATTTTCATAGTTAATTATGATGGTAAAGCATGTTTGCGAAATAAGTATTTTAAATTCTCTGATTTAATGATTTCCTCGAAATAGATTTTATTCACGCATTGGTACATTATTAAAATGTTTGGTTAACGATTTTGCGTATCGACTTTGAATAAGTGTGATAGTATTTTAAAGATAAGAAAAGTGGATTCAAATGTGGTATGATTTAAAGTATGGTTAAAAAGTATGTGAATATGAGTGAAATGATTGTTTTAAAAATCATCAGACAGTACCCTTCCCCTCCAGATACAACGATACATATGTGATGAGATAGAGGCCTTTGGGACCCGTCTGAACACACATGGAGACTTTGGGTCGTGTGTTTGGGCGCTTTTGCCTTTTGGGGGCATATGCATGTGCTATGATGATTACAGATATACAGATATGAGATATAGACAGATATTGAGATACAGATGATACGAATGAGATACAGGCCTTTGGGACCCGTCTGAGTACACACAAAGGCTTTTGGACGTGTGCTTGGGCGCTTTTGTCCTTTGGGGACTAAATTATGCATGCACATATATGATGAGACATGATGAGATATGAGATGATATTTCTCTGTCTATCCGTGTAGCTCTGCGGTACCCAGATAGTACGTCATTGCCTGTCCGTTGAGGTTCGAATACAACGAGATTATTTCCCTGGGTACTTGTTTAGTGATGATTTTTCAGATTTGTGTATTCTATATGATATTGTGATATGATTTCCATGATTATTTAGTGCGATAATATATATGCTTTTCATGGTTAGTAATCTAATTTAAATGTTAAATGATTTATTACTGGTTTCTCGCATATAGTTTGATGAAATCGTGTTTGAAAATGATATGATTATTTCTTTTAAAGTAATAATTAATTTTCAAAAACTGATATCCACTCACTGATCTCACTGAGTTTTAAACTAATCCCATTTTTATTATATTTTCTCCCCCCCCCCCCACCAGGAGGTTGCATGTACACTAGATCGACCCAGCGACTGTAAATATATTTTGAGTCTTGGCCACGTGATGGTGTTAGAAGATATAGATGTTTTTGTTAGGACATCTCAGTTATCTCAATCTTTTGGGATTGTATAATTTTGTTATATTATTCTTTTGGGATTAAAAATAAATTGAAATATTAATATTAGTTACAATATTATTTTTTTTAGACTCTGGAGATATCTTGAGTGAAATTCAGTGTTTTGGTTGAGGATGTTGAACGTTGGAGTTTGTTGTATATTGAATTATTTTGGGAGTATTTTACATATTTGTAGATTGGGAGTGTTATATATATAAAGGGGACTCTGCCGAATTTTCGATAAAATCCTTACTAATAGAATTATTATCAAGTCCGTTTTGATGAGACTAGATTGACTCACCCGGGGGGATTCGGTGCGGGTCGTTTCATGACATCCAAATACCAGATATATTTTGCTACGGTATGGGTTGAACCCGACCCCGATTTTTCGGGTTCATCCGGATCCAGGTTATTCTACTATCCCCAAACACAGCATGCTGTTAAGTCTTGCAATTTAATAAAGTTATTTTTGAATGTACTATAAAACTGTGCGGTTTAATAGCGTTACACATTCACTCTATTAAACTTTGTGGTTTAAAGGTGTAACCGCATGAAAAAAGTGAGGCCCCGCACTAGAGAATAACTATATGCGTGCGCTTGTTTGTGTGATTGACGTGTGCAGCATTGTCGTTGCAATACTTGGAAACTCCTTGGTGGGATACCAAAAAAAAAAAAAATATCAGCATGGACCAACAACCCAAGTTCCCATCGTAGCCAAATATATATTATGGTCGAAATAAGTACACCTGAGTTGACGAAGCGATCGACGACCTTACTTTGTGCATAAAACTTTTTAGAGAGAATATACAAAATAGAAATTTCATTCTTATTCAAAGCTCAAATGCCCAATTTATAGATTACATAAAAGGAACATAATCATTCACTATAAATCGAGGATTTCTTCTATATTTTGATACCATATTGGCCATGATACTTGACATCTGTACATGTCACAATGCCAATAATAGTTGCCACATTTATATGCATGATATTACCTTGGTTTTGATTTATAATGGGGTTGACTGAGAAAGATATTTAGGATCTTAGTGATCTTTATTAGTGCATACTTGTAGTTTATTGTGCATGCTATGTATAATTTTTTTAGTACATACTTTTACTATTAAACTACAGTCTATTGTTATAGAGACCCATGTTTTTCTGTAAACAATCCATGATAGTGTTCAAAAATATTCTTTTGTTAGTTAAAAGGAAAGAAAAGTAAGGGTATTATTATAAAATGAATGAAAATTAAGGGTAGGGATGTAATATATTTAATAGCAGTGATATCTTAAACTGACCGCTATCAAATAACTTTTATTCTCAGCTGAAGTAACAGTAGAACTAGCGAAGCACGAGTTTATCCAGGCTCATGTAATGGTGCTTATGTAACTATGTAATTTCACATTTATAATATTGTGTATTCACAGATTTTTGTGGATTTACAAAAATAAATTCATACCCAATCTAATCCACCAATCCACATATCAAATTTTTATGAATCAGATAGATTAAGGAGATTAGATTAGATTCTGAACACCCCTATCGCCGACCGTGAGAGAGAAAGTGGTAAAGTAGGAAACCCGAGAGATTGAGTGCTAAAGTAAGAAAATTATAAATTAAAAATAGCGAAACTTCCTCGCTGGTCACCCAACAAAAAGAAACTTTAATGCCTAAACTAAGTACTCACTAGAGTATCACTGTTACGACGAAAATGAATGAAGCCAATATTTGCAACACTATTCAGATTTACTTTAAAATTGGAAATAATATAGATAGGTAAAGACTACACACTAGATATATTTCATGCTAGATGTTTGTTAATTATTTGAAATCTATGTATATTAGTATGTTTAGATTTTATTAGAAATTGGAGCCTTAATGTGTCCACACGACTACAGCTATATATATATATATATATCTTATATGTAGTGGGGTAGCCGACGTGCCAAGGTCCGGTGATTGGGAAGATTATAATAATAAATCAATACAAATATTGCCAACGAATTATTGCGTGCCAACGCTCCAAGGCATCATCTGTCGGCAATCATTAATAAAAGACGAACTTTAACAATAGAGTTTGCTTTTTTTCTTTTAAAATATTGTTTTTATTTGGAAAATGTGGTAAAAACTGCAAAATGTGGATTCTAAAACATTAGTTTACTAGAAAATAGAACCGCGCTTCATGCGGCTTTGAAAAAAAAATAATATTATCCTTTTTTCTTATTTTACACTTGATGAAACTAATAAAAAATATGAATTGATTTTTTTTTAAGATGAGGCAGCTTTATAAAAAACAAAAAAAAGCTATTAGCCAGCAATACAAATAAAGAAGTAACGCAAGATAAAGAATAAAATGAGAGAATATATTATAGAGTGATTTTATTCATTCCAATTGTGTGTGTACAAAACAAAAAGATGAGCTCTCCTTTTATAGTTACATAATCACTCCATGAAATTAATGAAAATTATGGATCATAATTCCTTGTGAGATAGTGAGAGTTACAAGGAAGCTAAAGGTTGCTAATGGGAGATAGTGGGGAGACTAAGAGATATATATTATGAACATCTACATTTATTTTAATAAATTCATAACACTCCACATTGGATGTTTATTACAAAGAATATGCCTCATTAAAATCTTTACATAATTGTTATTGTGTAATAACAATCAAATTAATTATGAGAAGATGAAAAACCAAATTTAAAAAAAAATTTCTCTATTTATTAGATAATAGAGAATATATAAAGATGAGATATTATGATGCCACATCACCTCCTCAAGTCCCAACTTTATATAGATATATAGATAGATAGATTTTTAATATTTTGTAATGTAATTATTTTTTAATCTCAACCAATATATTAGATAATAGAGAATATAAAAAGATGAGAAATAATGATGCCACAAATCTTAAATATTTAATGTTTATGGAGTTTGAATAAGCTAAAATGCATTAAACAAAAGATTGAATAATTAAATATGGGATTATGACATTAAAATTGGACTCTAATAGAATTATTAAGGGAAGATGAAGGAACCTTCCTTCATATATTAATATTAATTAATTGATGTATTTTAAGCTACTAAAATTTAATTGTTGGCATAATAAAATAAATGAATGTTTCAAAACTTATAATTAATTGTTATTAATGGTTACATATTGTTGAATTTAAATAGAAAGAGGAAAAGACATGTAATCATTTATAATCTAATAATTATTTTCTATCTTTATATTTTGTAATGTAATTATTTTTTAATTTCAACCAATTTATTAGATAATTGAGAATATGAGATGATGAGAAATGGTGATGCCACATCACCTCCTCAAGCCCCAACTTTATATATATATATAGATATATAAATTGATATATTTAAGCCACTAAAATTTAATTGTTGGCATAATAAAATAAATAAATGTTTCAAGATTTATAATTAATTATTATTAATGGTTACATATTATTGAATTTAAATAGAAAGAGGAAGAGATATGTAATTTTTTATAATTTAATAATTATTTTTATTTTTAATATTTTATAATGTAATTATTTTTTTAATATCAACCAATTTATTAGATAATAGAAAATACAAGAAGATGAGAAATAGTAATGTCACATCACCTCCTCTAATCCCAACTTTATATATATATATATATATAGATATATAGATAGATGGGTGGCTCACATCCATGCCACATACTTTATTAATTTCTGTCTTGACGTTTGAACTTTTGTGTGGTAAACGCTGAAAGATGTTTGAACTTTTGACGTTTGAACTTTTGAACTTTTTAGTTTAAAGAATTAGTCTTCAAGTTTGAAACGCTAAAAAATGCTTTGTATGTTAGTTCAAAGTTCAAACCCGCGTAGACCGCATAAGGTTCATCTTTAATATATTGAAAATTTCTCTTTTCACCCTTATAATCGGAACTAATTATTGAGTCAGTCTTTATATTTTTAAAGACTGACTAATGGTCCTTGTCAATGTCATATACTTGTTTCCATTAAAGTTCATTTTGGACAAAACTCAAATTGAATTTTTAGCCCCTTACCTTTCTTAAGATTCCAACTTGAGTGCCAACCAAAATAAAGTTATTTAAAAGCTGCTTGATTACGTCTTTGGAGACCCATTAAAATTTAGTCAGATAATTTTTCACCTATTATATGTTAGAATGTTTTTTTAAAGTTATAAGTTATATAAGACGAAACTACTAGTTTACCCTAGAGAAATTAAAACATACATATATGAAAGTAAAAACACAAATATTTTGAGTAATATTTTTTAAAAATAAAGATATTAATTATGTAATTAATTCAAACTATAGGTATTACAAGAACATTTAACTTTAACATATCCATAATTTTACATTTTTTAAAATCTTTTAAACAGTCATTGATACCTTGTAGCGATAACAACTTATATACTATAAGTATAATATGCACCGTAGCCTATAACAAAAAATCTTTGTTATAATGTTACAAAACCCGTTAACGCCAACAAATGTGAAGACTCTCCAGTTTCTCCTCTTTGCTTCTTGAAACCTTTAAAATTTGACTATCATTTCCCTTTGGTGTGTACAATGCCAAAAATGCTAATTTAATTGATTGATTAAAAATGAAAGTTGAATTCTCTCGGGGCATGCATCTTCTATTTATGTCACAAATATATCGTCATCATATAGTTCACCACTTCTTAATCCACGATTAATTACTATTAATTAAGGAAACAACAATATGTTTATCATAATCTTCTATGCAGACTCGCTTCCAAATACATGACTATTAGCGTATTTTCAAAAATTAATTAAAAGAATTTAATTACAGTATTCTGGGGTCAAGAAGATTTATTTTAATCATGCAGACATGAAAGTTAGAGAAATATAAATGGAAAATGATTACACTCCTCTGTTGTTTGTTAAAGTTAATCATTTTTTCCTCTTGTTTTAAAATTCATCAAAATTTTCTTATAATTAGAAAAAATAACTTTCAACTTTTTGTATTTTACTAATTTACCCTTAAAATCCGACGTATGATTACTTTTTATTAATTTCAGCAATTAATTATCCATTAAAAAATTAATCATAAGTCTGAAGTTAAGAGAAACTGTTAATAACTGAGGTTTTTTTTTTTAAGTTTTTAAATATGAAAGAGAAGAGGTTAATTTACTGAAACATGAAGGGGGCGGGGGGGCGGTTGAGGAGGTTTTAATCATTTTTCCTAAGACGTAATCAATTATAAAAAGGTCTTCACTCCTCACAAACTCTGGCAAATTAAGCAAAAAAAAGAAACAGCAATGGAGGCGTTGAGCAAGGTTGCTTTAGCGTATTATAATTCTGGAACCGATGAAGAAAGACGTTTATTCAACCTATTTTTCCTATCAATGGATCAAGATGGAAACGGTAGGGTGAGTTACAGGGAGTATTCAGATTTCATGTCGCTGGAAGCACATGATGATAACATGCGTACTCGTGACTTCTTCAATCAACTAGACATCGATAGAAGCGGAGGTTTAGATTTTAAGGAAGTGTTGACTCTCTACTATATACTGAAAAGTGGAAGGCCAATTTGCGGCCAGTGCAAAATCTTCATAACCAATGAGTATTTCACTTGCATGAGCTGCTTTGAACCCCAGACAGCTGCTTACAGTATCTGCCTGGAATGTTTCTGCGATAAAGGGCGTCACGATCACAATCATGGCCGTTCGCATTTTGTGGATAATTTTTTCGTTGCTTGAGTCTTTGAGGAAGAAACCTTTACCCAATCATCAGGTATTTATTATTATTATTATATTATTATGAGTAAATATTAGTTTTGTCTCTATATTTTGATATTAGGTGTCTATTTAGCTCTTATATTTAAAAAAAAAATCTTAAAATACTGTTACTAGTATACCCTTATCTTTTCCTTATTTTTAATGATAATATCCATGCAATAATATTTTTGGTGATGCTAACGAAAAGAAAAAAAAAGTTAATTTATTAAATTAACATTAAAAGTAAAATAAAAATTAACATTAAAAGTAAAATAAATTTTTTTATTATTTTACTTTTAGGATTAATTAGGTAATATAATTTTTTTTACAATTATTAACAAGATATTAAATGTAGCTTTAAGTTGGTAATTTATTTATTTATAAATATTTATTAGAGATTATTGCAAGTGTCTGAAAAATATCAATTTCTTTAGACAGATAATTATTGGTAATTTGCTAATTAACTTTTTTTATAGATTAATTAATTAATTTTTTTAGATTGTTGCAAGAGTATTATTGGAAAACTAAAGAAAAATATGAGAAAATGTTATATATTTATTAGTAGGAGTATCTTTTAGTATTTTTTTAAAATATAGAATTGAATGTCTTTTTTTTATCTCGTATAATGGGTGCCATCTATTCGAAGCAAAAGTAGTTGAAGCCGAAGGCGAAACAAAGCCCTCTAAGCCCAAAACAAGGGGGTTGACACTTAATTCAAAATATAACGCACTAAAAAAACATTCACCTATATACTAATTGAAGATTTTAATTTTTGAAATTAATTGCCTATTTATAAAACTTGTATTGACCTGCAATTGATTGCAGTCAATGTTCAGAAGCATCAGCACCCAAGGGATTGCCACGAGTCAGCCCGATCATTCAGAAAGTCCTTCAACGTTCAGAAGCATCAGCACCCAAGGAACTACCACGAGTCGGCCCGAACATTCAGATAGTCCTTCAATGTTCAGAAGCATCAGGACCCCCACGAGTCGGCCCGATCATTCAGAAAGGCCTTCAATGTTCAGAAGCATCAGGACCCCCACGAGTCGGCCCGATCGTTCAGAAAGTCCTTCAAATCTTGCAGTTGTTCCTTACAATTCAAATACCCCAGTCGTGGGAAGGGTGAGTTTGACCAAACTTTAATTAATTAATTTTGAATAATTACTCGATTATTTAATTTGGTGCATAGCATTTTTATAAATTTGGATATAGTGCTGAGGAGCCGTGTTGATTTTTATATATTCTGGGAGTGAATTTCTTGTTGATCTATCTAAAGTCTGATAGTGAATTTCTTCATGTTAAAATTATTTATTGATTTCTAGTTTCCATGGCAAGTCGCACTTAGAGTTTTCGAAGCTGCACTTCCCATTGCAAATATTATTGCCGCTTGTTCAATTATGTGAGGCTTGCACACTTCAAATATATTCACAGAAGGAGGCTGCAGTCGTACATCCTAGCTATCCTGAAGATGAAGAATATATCAGCTGTGTGCAATGTTTAGATTTCTTGATGTATGTTTTCAAGTTAATTTGGCTTTAGCGTGCGGGTATGTTTTTTTTATTACGCAAGATTATTGCTCAAGAGCACAACTCATATTATATGAATTACAATTGATATTTACAAATCAGATTATTACTGGAACTAATTTACATCAATTTTTATGAAGTCCGCCCAGATTTTTATCCTCTTTAATATTTAAGGGAAGTCTACTCCAGTCACATTTTAAAAGGAAAAAGATTGTCTTCATTCAAATTGAGGAAGAAAATTAAAGCTCCACAATGCAATGTGGGGGTTCGAACCCATGACCACGAACCCACGACTTCACGTACATGCGGCTGTTTTTTAGTTTAACTTTTGTCTCTGTTTTTATTTTTGGTACTCCATTTTGGGTATGAAGGGCTGCGTGAATTCACTTTCATATTTCAATAAAATTTAAGATTAAACTCATTGGTATATTTATAAAAGACATTTATATATTTATAAAAGACTATTTGCTTCAATAGTTAATTAATAGTTATTATATATATATAACCAGAAGCTAGCTAGCTCTCAGGAATTAATCAAACTTAGGTTTACCGTAATTAATTTGCATTGCAAAATGATATAAGTGTCTGAAGAAAATTAACTTATAATTTCCATCTGATTAGGAGCAGAGGGTGCTTAAGACTAGCAGTGACAAGGCACCTGCAAGCTTTAAAAAAATTTTGAAATTTTTAAAGGAAATATAAAAAAATACTGATTTGGCCCCTACACAATTAATTTGTAAACTTTATATATATGATGAAAATGGAGCTTTATATTTTGTGAAACAAAGTTGAAGTTGCCTAATTGTTTGATATTTATCTATTATTTTTTTTAAAGGGTTTGATCTTTATTTTGGTATTTCCTTTTTCATCCTAATAAAATAGCAAATAGCTTTTTAAAATTTTGATGAAGTTAAGACCTATCTCTTTGATCTTTATTTTGTTAATTACTTTTTTATTTTATTCTTTATTTGTAACACTAGCCTCAATTATTAATCAAAATCTCCAAATTAAAATTACTACAGTTACAAGCAAAATTTATAAATTTTCAGGATTACACCATAGCTATAGATGAAAAAACCATCTAAAATCCATCCCCTATTGCTACTTGTTTGAATTTAGCTCCCTCGAGATTTACTCTGAGCTCTACCCCTACAACTAATAACAAACCTATATGGTAATTAATTAATTTCTATCATTTTCATCGAGATGCCTTTTTATTTCTATGCTCTAAACCAAAAAATGCTGCAATATTAAATCAATTATTCAAATAAAAATAGAAAGGAGAATGAATAACTAGTTAGAGACCAAATTAATTAAATAAACAAAGTCAAACTGTAGCTGTTTGTATGTTCTTGATCAAAAGATGAAATTTGATGAAAAGCATTTTATTAAGGACATTATCGCCAATAATCAACGTCTGAATTATATAAAGCGATGGGCAAGGAGATAATCTTGGGTCGTTTAACAAACTGAAAAAATGCAATAAGGCCGTATTGGACTCAATAATCACTTGGAAGCCTCTTGAGTCTTTCTCTAAATCTTGCTCAATGTTGTCACCTAACTTAATATTTACCGTAAGGTCTTCTTCTAGAACAGTTCTCTAGCTTCAATATAGAGATTGATAGAACCGTAACAACCATACTGTTAAAATCAATGCTCAAATCAAGATTGGACTTTACCCCTTCCTTTGCAATTTCAGACGTCTCTCTAATTACTTCCTGATCGACATTTGAAATCTCATGTTGTCATGGACCTGTCCAATTACCTTCTTGGAGACATTTCTGGCCATGTTCTCACGCAATTTTGAGGTTGCATTGTCAATGAATTTCTTCGCAAGCTTATCCAAATGCTTTTTAAATTCTTCCCAAAGTTGGCATTCAACTTCTGTTGCTAAAAAGGCGGCATACACTAAGGTATAGTTGGAGTGCAAAGGCATTCGATCTCTTATATGTGTTAGCACTAACATCCTCTACAAATTTCAAAGCTAAAACTTTTCAGTCTCATCAAAGTTTTCAGACTCATCTACATAGTCATGGACAGATCCCTTAATGTGACGCATCAAGCAATAATTTAGAAGAATGAATCTCACTGTCAGTCTTAATAATCACTTCATATGATTCCATATTAAATTTTTTTCTTTGATTATTAATGATATAAGATGCAGACACCCTATTTGGTGGACATACTATAAAACGCCATGTAGTTCAATAGTTAATCAAAATAATTGTATTAAATTGCATGATTATATAACGTGATAGATGAAAAAACAATGAGGGCGCTCACATTAATAAAGGACTATATACAGGTATGTACACATATATATCTGTGTATATATTATCATTCTCAAGTGCTGGCGCCCTCTCTTTTTTTCATGCAGATAGGGATGGCAAAATTCGAATCCGAGTTTAGGCTTTTCAGTTCCGAACTCGAATGATAATTTAGCATACCGAATTTGGATATAAACCCCATTTTTAGGCTCTTGATCCAGTATGGGCTC
The DNA here is from genome assembly GCF_000493195.1 of Citrus x clementina. Classification (NCBI taxonomy): domain Eukaryota; kingdom Viridiplantae; phylum Streptophyta; class Magnoliopsida; order Sapindales; family Rutaceae; genus Citrus; species Citrus x clementina. The sequence continues at coordinate 2,840,661 of NW_006261964.1, read as the reverse complement.
AACCTGAAAAAATTTGGATTTCTAGATTCCGGGTTCCAAACGCGGATCGAAGTACTGAATGCCCAAAATTAAAAAACAAATCAAGCATTCCGCTTTTGTGCTGTTTGGAAATTGCAGAAGGAGATAGAATAAAGTCATGGATCTCTTGAAATAGATGAGGAAGATGGGGAATCACATAAACTGGAAATAAAACCCAATGATTCCGACAACCAAAATCTCAATATAAACGATTTTTTTTTCTTTTTTAGTACTCAAAATCTAGAAATATAACTACATAAACATCAAATAACACCAAAATCCACAACACAATATATTTCATTTTAGAAACTATACCAACAAAGACTATCATAGAACTCCATCACCGAAAGTTGGCTTCGACACCACAAAAGAATGAATTGTTCACTTCTTCTCGGCAGCATCTAAGGCCTTGGTCTTCTTTACACCACTGATCTTCTTAGCCATGTTCTTCGTTTCCGTCAATTGCTTCCTTGACTTCTTTGCCTTGGTATCAAGTCCATTCTTGAAACTTGCACAGAAGTGTGGCCACGGCGGGGATGTTGTGTTGCTAATGATTGATGGGTGATGATCAATTGGGCGACGACGATGATGTTGAATTCATTTGTTGAAATTTAGGCAATGAATAGGACTAAAAACGGCGGCTGTGAAATGTAGGGTTTGTTTTGTTTTTCTCATTTTGCTTTTATACTCATAAATAATAATTAACAATAACTAATTAAATAATATTTAAAAATAATTAATTAAATATTAAAATAAAATAATCTGGGTCTGGGTTCTTGATATCCGGATTTACCTAAAACAGGACCCGGACTTGGATTCGACTGGGTTCATAAAATAACATCCAAATACCAAATATATTTTGCTACGGTATGGGTTGAATCTGACCTGAATTTTCCGGGTTCATCTAGATATGGGTTATTCTACTATCCCTACATGCAGACATGCTGTTAAGTCTTGCAATTTAATAAAGTTACTTTTGAATGTGCTTTAAGGTTGTGTAGTTTAATAGCGTTACACTTTCACTCTATTAAACTTCATGGTTTAGAAGTGTAACCGCATGAAAAAGTGAGGCCCCGTACTAGAGAAGGACTTGTTTGTGTGATTGGCGTGCTTGCCGCATTGTTGTTGAAATACTTGGAAACTCCTTGGTTGGACACAAAAAATATATATATATATATATATTAGCATGGACCAACAACCCAAGCTCCCATCAGAACCAAATATATATTATAGTCGAAATAAGTACGCTGGAGTTGACGAAGTGATCGGCGACCTTACTTTGTGTATGAAAACTTTTTAGAAACAATATACAAAATAGAAATTTCATTTTTATTCAAAGCTCAAATGCCCAATTTATAAGAGAATGCACATAGATTACATAAAAGGAAAATAATCATTCACTATAAATTGAGGATTTCTTCTATATTTTGATACCATATTGGCCGTGATACTTGACATCTGTACATGTCACAATGGCAATAATAGTTGCCACATTTATATGCATGATATTACCTTGGTTTTGATTTATATTGGGGTTGATTGAGAAAGATATTTGGGATCTTAGTGATCTTTATCAGTGCATACTTGTAGTTTATTGTGCATGTGTTTATGTACAATTTCTTTAGTACATACTTGTACTATTAAACTATAGTCTATTGTTATAGAGACCCACGTTTTTCTGTAAATGATCCATGATAGTATTAAAAAAATTTCCTTTGTTAGTTAAAAGTAGGGGTGGCAATATGGGTCAGAAATCGTTTATTCAATTCCATTCGATGCGAATTAAATGGGTTTAGGTTTGAAAAAATTGATTCGTTAAATAAATAGGTGAATTCGATTCGATTCGCTAATTAAATGAATCGAATCTAGATTTAAAGATATGGATTCGTTTATTCATTTAGGATTCATTTAATAAACGGGTCATAAACGAATCGAATACATGTTGATTCGTTTAAAATTCGTTTCATTAAATTATTTTTTTGTCCTTCAATTTATTTGAAAATTTTTAAAATTTGAAAGTTAATATTGTAATTTAGATGACTGTGTATTTAATCTTAGAATGTGGTTTGTATTATTTGTATTTGTTGTAGGATACTAAATTTGTGGCTTTTTTATATTTTATTTTGCTTAATTTTGTTTATTAATTATTTTTTCTAAATGAATTGTAAACAATCCTGATTTGATTCAATTCATTATGGAATAGTAATAGGATAAACAAATAAATGAATCCGAATTAGATTCGATTCGTTTATTAGTTCCATTAAATGAATTAAACGAATCAAACTGAATATTCATTTAATAAACAAATCGAATCCAAATCAGTAGAATTTTAACCCAATTCGTTTACGATTCGATTCGAATTCGATTCGTTTAGTTGTTTTGCCACCTCTAGTTAAAGGGAAAGAAAAGTAAGGGTATTATTATAAAATGAATGAAAATTAAGGGTAGGGATGTAATATACTTAATAACAGTGATATCTTGAACTGACCGCTATCAACTAACTTTTATTCTTAGCTGAAGTAGCAGTTGAACTAGCGAAGCATGAGTTCATCCAGGCTGTTGTGTTGTTACATCCCTCTTTCGTAACTGTAGATGATATTGAGGGTATGGATTCATAGATTTTTCGCTTGTCAGTGTGTGTTTTTAGGCACGGAATAGCTTATAGATGAATGTGTACCCAGTAATTTACATGTAAGTCCTTATAATAGTTCTGGTCATTGCACGCAGATGGGAAAGTCTTTTAGTTTGTTTCTTTATCTTTTGTTGGACTATTCAATTGGTCTTTATTGTTGCATTGGTGTAACAAACCATATTCTTTGGTATTACTTTCAGCGGTTGAGGTTCCCATTGCAGTACTAAGAGCCGAGTTTGATCAGATTTCTCCCCTAGCTCTCTTGAAGCAATTTGAAGAGGTCTTAACTGATAAATCTGAGGTATGCATGTGTGTGTGTGTGTGTGTGTATTCCGTGATTTTTAATAATATGTATGATGTGACCATTTCAATTAAAGCAATATATCGGTAAAGTTCATTATTTGGACATGTTCTGATCTGTGCATTCGTAATGACACTTAACAGGTTCACATTGAAGTTTTATTTCTGCCTCAAGTTATCTGGACCTATAGTTAAAAGCAGTTTCGATGACTCTTTTACTTGTGATACTTGTTAGCAGGTTGATGGGTATGTGAAAATATTTCTGAAATTTTCTCACGGATGGACAGTGAGATACAATGTAGAAGACTAAAAGGATAGAATCAATCTCCTCTTTAAATTAAGATGATTCACATGATTGTGCTTGACTTTAGGAGTAATCTCTGCAGTTCCATAGACTAAGGAATCCTCTGTAACTTTCCTTTTTCAACTTCATGAACTTGTATATGTAATTGCTTGGCTTTACAGTAATATATAATCCTTTTCACAATCTTTGTCTCTGACTTTATATGGTATCAGAGCAAGCTATTACTCACACGAGTCATTGATCCTTGTCTTAATCTCTTTTTTATACTTCCACCATGACCAACGAATACTCAACAACTTCTTCTTCAAATCAAACAACTACCAACATCTCCCTAAACCTAAACAACCTTATAGCCATCAATGTAGCCAACCAACTTCCTCTAAAGTTGACTCCTTCGAATTATTTCTCATGGAAATCACAGTTCGATGCCTTGCTCTATGGGTATGATTTAGTTGGGTATATTGATGGAACAAATCCTTGCCCTCCCTCACATATTAAGAATGATGGCAATAAAGTCTTAAATCCTGAGTATATTCTTTGGACAAGACAAGATAAACTCCTTCTGCTTGGCATAATTGGCTCTCTTAGCCACAAAGTTGTCCCTGTGGTTCGATCATGCAAAACTTCTGCAGAAGCCTGGACACGTTTAGTAAAAAATTATGTCAATTCTTCATCCTGAAGAACCATGGGGTTAACAGAACAACTCACCCTCATTAGTCGAGGCTCACAACCAGTAGTCGAATATCTTGCTACTATTCGCGACATTGTAGATGAATTGGCTTTAATTGGAGCACCTATTCCAAATCAATACCTTATTACTCACACTCTCAACGGCGTGGGTCCCGAATTCAAGGAACTTGCAGCTGCCGTGCGGGCGAGAGATACCATGATCAACTTCGATGAACTTCATGACAAACTTGTCAAATATAAATCCTTTCTCAAACGAGAGGAACTTCGATCTGCTGGAAATCTTGGGAATATCATTGCCAATGCTACCCATTTCTCTTCCTCAAAAAATGGTAATCAATTTGGCAAGAAAAACTTCCAAAACAACAAAGGAAGCCAGAGCCAACGACAACCCAATTTTGGAAATCAAGGCAGCACCCTTGGAAATCAAAGTAATAATTTCAATTCAAATAATTTTGGAAATCCAAATTCGAGCAAGAATACCACTGTGATTTGTTAATTTTGTGAGAAACGGGGACACACTGCACGCCAATGCAATGCTGCAAAGAAATTATTTTTTACAACCTCAGCACCTACTGCAAATCCAACCACTACTTCCAATAACATGGCATCTAATTGGTTGGTGGATTCTGGAGCATCTCATCATGTCACTTCCGACATTCGCAACCTATCTCTTCGTCAACCATATGAAGGCCCTGATGACATTGTAATCGGTGATGGCACTGGTCTAAATATTACACATGTTGGCAAGTCCACTATTTCCACTCCATCTCACTCATTTTCACTTTCGAATGTTTTGTGTGTCCCATCTATGAAGCAAAACTTAATATTTGTCTCACAATTTTGTAAAACAAATAATGCATCTATTAAACTTTATCCCTCTTCGTTTTGTGTGAAGGATCTAACCACGAGGGCACTACTCGCGAAGGGACGGAGCAAGAATAATGTCTATGAATGGTCTGCTGGAGATGTCTCTACAAGTATGATGAAGCAAGCTTGCATGAGCATTAAAGCCTCTCTTAACAATTGGCGTGATAGACTTGGTCACCCATCAACCAAAATTCTCCACCAAGTTATCTCCCAAAACAATCTCCCAGCCTTTTCTAAGTCATCATTTTGTGATTCAAGTCAGTGTAATAAAAGCCATAAATTACCCTTTGGCAAGTCTAGTTTAAAGAGTCATCATCCTTTAGATCTTATTTACACTGATGTATGGGGTCTTTCTCCAATTAGATCAATGGATGGTTTTTCTTATTATATTATCTTTGTAGACCATTTCACCAAATATTCATGGTTATTTCCTTTAACATATAAATCCGATGTCTTCTCCATTTTTCCAAAGTTTAAGGTCATGGTTGAAAAATATTTTAAGTCATCCATTAATACAATTTATACTGATGAGGGAAAAGAGTATCAAGGTTTGAAAACAGTTTTTGAAACTCATGGAATCCAACATTTGGTTTCACCTCCTTATACACCTCAGCACATTGCTTCTGCCAAACGCCGTCATCGCCATATTGTCGAAACTGGCCTTACAATGCTTCATTGAGCATCATTGCCTTTATCTCTTTGGTCATTTGCCTTCAAAACTACTATCTATCTAATAAATCGACTTCCAACACCTATCCTACAAAACAAATCACCCTTTGAGTGTTTATTCCATTCATCTCCCAATTATTCTAAATTAAAATTTTTTGGGTGTTTATGTTATCCATGGCTTCGTCCATATAATACACACAAACTTGAACAACGGTCAAAAGCCTGTCTATTTCTTGGGTACTCTAATTTACACAATGCATATATTTGCTTTGATCCCATTGACCATAAATTCTATTACTCTCGGCATGTCCAATTCGAAGAAAGTATATTTCCATCTATGTCTACATGCACAAATCATGATAAAGTCAATAACCATACTCTTTCCAAATGGTGTTCCAAATATACGTCTCCATCAAGTCCTTTATTTTCCAATTCCGATTCTCCCAATTTGGAAAATTCTCTCAGGCAGCCAATCCCCCAGGATCCCAATATTCCTATTCCTAAATTTCGTCCCTTTCACACTCATCCCCCCATTTCACATGATCCTTTTTCCATGAATACTCCAAATTGCCCAACTTCTACCACCTTTCATAGTCAATCCCATGATTCACGTGAACCAACCTCCATGCATAATCTAAATATACCTTTATCAATTGCGTCTAGCCCCACACAACCATCCCCTCCAAATTCCAATACTCATGAATCCATGCAAGTTTGTGACATCCCGCTTGTCGATGATCAATCTCTGCCAACTACCACTCCCGAGACTTTATTGAACTCCTCCATCCATGAGTTGCTCCTTGGTAATAATTCTTCTCATCCAACTGAAAACACCAACACTCCACATCCTTCTCATCCAATGCAAACACGCTTAAAAAAATAATATTTTCAGGCCAAAAACTATATTCACCCTTACTGCGACAAAGCATCTTATACCATTATCACTAGAACCAACCTCTGTCTCCCAAGCCCTTAAACAGAAAGAGTGGACAAATGCTATGCGTGAAGAGCTGCATGCTCTTGCCAAAAATGGAACATGGGATCTAGTGCTTCGAGAATCTCATCACAATGTGGTTGGCTGTAAATGGGTTTTTCGAATCAAACGAAATCCTGATGAGAGTGTTGCTAGATATAAGGCTCGTCTAGTTGCCAAGGGATTCAATTAACGTCCTGGTTTAGATTATACTGAGACTTTTAGTCTAGTGATAAAACCCACAACTATTTAAGTTGTTCTATCTATTGCAATCTCATCTGGTTGGCCAATTAATCAACTAGATGTCAATAATGCCTTTCTTCATGGGCATCTTGATGAGGAAGTTTTCATGTCTCAGCCACCCGGTTTCATTGACCCCTCCCGACCTCACCATGTATGCCGCTTGCAGAAGTCTCTTTACGGCTTAAAACAAGCTCCTCGCGCTTAGTTCACCGAGCTTAAGAACTTCATTCTATTTCAAGGTTTTGTGAACTGTCACTCAGACTCTTCTTTATTTGTTTATACTAACAAATCTATCGTGTTTATTTTTTAGTTTATGTAGACGACTTGTTAATCACAGGCAACTCTATAACTCTCATTCGCCACGTCATTACCACTCTCTCTCACAAGTTCTCAATCAAAGACCTTGGGCCATTGAATTTCTTTTTGGGTGTAGAGCTGATTCCCACAAGTAATGGATTATTTCTTTCTCAACAGAAATACATCCGTGACTTACTTGCTCGATTCAACATGGAAAGTATCAAAGAAACAACCACTCCTCTTAGCTCCATTACTCACCTCATCCTTAATGATGGCTCTCCCCCAATTGATGCCTCTCGATATTGCAGCTTAATTGGAGGAATGCAATATTTATCTCTCACGTGTCCTGATGTTTCCTATGCAAGCAATAAGTTAGCCCAGTACATGCACTCTCCGCGTCAAACTCATTGGACAGCAGCAAAACGGCTACTCCGATATCTCAAACACACTATTACGTATGGTCTTTATCTCCACCGTCATCGACAACTAACCTTGACAGCTTATTCTGATTCTGATTGGGCAGGAAACCGAGATGATTGCACATCAATATCAGCATATATCATTTTTCTTGGCGGTAACCCAATTTCTTGGTGCTCTAAAAAATAACGGACAGTTGCTTCAGCAGTAGCCGAACTTACATGGATTACAAATCTTCTCAGTGAGCTACGTCTCCAACTCCCTCTGCCACCTCATCTATTATGTGACAATATAGGTGCCACATACTTGTGTGTCAATCCGGTATTTCATTCACGGATGAAGCATCTTGCCCTCGACTATCATTTTGTGCGTGAAAAAGTTTCAGCTAGCTCTCTCCAAGTTGCTCATGTCTCCACCAACGATCAACTAGCGGATGTCCTTACAAAACCATTAGCTAAGTCTCGTTTTGCCTTAATTCGATCCAAGATTGGTGTCATTGATGGCACCATCTTGCGGGGGCATAAAAGGATAGAATCAATCTCCTCCTTCAATTAAGATGATTCACATGATTGTGCTTGACTTTAGGAGTAATCTCTGCAATTCCATTGACTAAGGAATCCTCTGTAACTTTCCTTTTTCAGCTTCATGAACTGGTATATATAATTGTTTGGCTTTACAGTAATATATAATCCTTTTCACAATCTCTGTCTCTGACTTTATAAAGACAAATCTGCTGTGAAGTGTGTTGGAGAAAAATCAGGTTTTTAAAATTTTATAAAACCTTTTAAGGACCGCTCTCATATAATATATAGGAATACGTAATCCAGAAATCGTACCTTGAAAATCCGAGTTGGCTTTTTCCGCTGAAGTGATTTAGGATCCTAGATCACGATCCGCAACCACTACTCCTGTTAGATCACGATCCGCCACCACCACTCCTGTTAGATCACGATCCGTCACCACCACGCTTGTTAGATCACGAACTGTCACCAATGATCTTCCAGGTTATGACTCAGGTTCGATCTGCACTTGACGTGTCGGCGCCTTTATCACTACCAAAGCAACTAGCACGAGAAAATTTTTCTCTCAACAATAGAGAGAAAAATATTTTTCTCTAATCTGTATAAAGTGGCTACCACCTCTTCTTTAGAGAAAATAAGCCTTTTATATCACCTTTTAGTGAAAACCCTAGGCTCCAAATAATCAAAAACAAAATCCACGTTATTTGCTTTTTCAACAGGGGACCCACCTTGTAAAATAACATAAGGCCCTTTACACAAAAGCTAATTAAATGGAGCCTCCCACTAAATGATATATTTAGTCTTTTGACCCAAATAGCTAATTATCTTACTTATTAGTCCAGTAGTAGTGCAGTCAATTAAATGGGCTAACCTGGGGATCATTTGGGAACATACAATAGTGGCTACAATAATTAGGTCTGTAATTAAACTAGCCCAATTATTTAATTCCAAATCTACTCCACTAAAATATTGGAACTGACTTCCATAATTGTATGCTCGAATAATAATTCGTCCCAAGCCACATTGATTTCTTTACTGCACAATCCTTTGTACCACATCGTTAATTAAATTGATATCTCAACTGTCCAATCAATTTAATAACATCTTATTCCTTGATCCTTACTGGTTTTCTCTAATGATCATTTTCAACATACTAAATATGTTGACACACTCTGGCCAGAGAATTCTATTATCAAGTGCCGAAAACCTATCAAGAGATGTGTTGTACGAATTCTATATTGTTAATCCATAACTCCAATACTCATAATTGCTCCCACCAAGATACCAGGTAATCTTGACCACAAGGATGTGTCGTGCCCATTGGTAACTCAAATGGAATAACAATTACAATCATGAAATCATAATTAACTCAAGATTAAGATTACAGTAAAATCAACGCCTATGAGATTTAATAAGTCTGACAGTTATTACAAAATTAATTAAATCTCGTATGTGATCCTGTTCAATGTAGTCGTACTACATCAATAAATCCATACATGATTAAGACAAATCATTCAATGAATTTATTACAGTCTATACCTAAATAAAGTGCCCAACTTTATTTATCAACTGCGAACTAAATTTATTTAATCATAAGATAACTTGTATTTATGTCTTCTGTGAATTCACATGGTGATCACATAAATACATATAATATGATTAAATGAACTTACAAATATTAATGCAATTAAGATATTTGAATAAAATACCTCATTTATTTTATTAATCAGAAAAATTATTTATTACAATTAAATAAACACATATGTTTTTAAAGAGCATATTTTCCCAACAAAGTGTGCAGAGGAAGCTCATCAAAATATGCTGGAATGGTTTGCCAAGTACGTCAAGCGAGGGACCTCATGGAATGGATTATTGTACTGCTCCATGTGTGTAAACCTTGGAACTCTAGTTGATAGTTATTGTATCTGATGAAGGATTGTATAAGTATGTCAACATTTAGTGTGCCTGATGTTCATGTAATTAAAATTGAATAAAACATGTATGATACGATGAATGAAAAGTTGGCACCGTATGTGGTCAGGCTTTTGCTGAAGGTTCTTTGAAAAAAGAAACAATATTTTATTCAATTGTTTAAAAGTTCATTTTGTTTAACTTGTTTTAATATATTTCTTGAAAATAAATGTAGTGATACTTTAATCAATTTTTCTTTAAGTGTTAACAATTTTGACTATACCAGAGATAGCATATGTTGTTAATAAGCTTAGTGAATCTCTTACGTGTCCTTATAAGTTGTATTGGTAGGCTTGCAAACAGAATAGAAGTTCTGGCCTATACGAATGCTGATTGGGCATGTGACCTTGATGATCGACGTTCTGATGATGGTTATTTTGTGTACTTAGGCAACAGCCTAGTATCATGGTCTTCTAAAAAGTAATTTATTGTTGCTCTATCAAGTTGTGAATCTGAACATCAAGCCTTAGCAAGTGTGCCAACAGAGTTAATTTGGTTGACATCTTTGCTTACAGAATTGCATATGAAACTAATTCATATGCCAGTTGTTTGGTGTGATAATGCAGGTGCAGTAACTTTGGCTTCTAATGTAGTTAATCATGGCAGGACAAAGAACATTGAAATTGGCCTACACTTTGTATGAGAAAATTTTGAATAAAGATATTGAGATTCGTTATATATGCGCTGAGGATCAAACTGTAGATATATTTAGTAAGCTGTTAACCTTTAGTCAATTACACTTTCTAACCTCCAGGCTAAATGTGCAAAGCAGACGTTTAGGCTTCAGGGGATGCTAGAAAGCCATACAAGTTCAGGGCCTAGTAAGCAATTTATCATTATAAGGCTCATGGGCATATATTACCCAGAATATTTGGACGGTAACAGTTCTGTTTGGTCCATGCCAAGAAAACAGTCAATTTATGTATTTATTTACTTTTTTAAACGATTCACATGGACTGATGATGGACACACGAGAACCTCTAAACTCTTAAGTTGCAATAGAAAGTTAAAAAAAAGAAAAAAGGCGTAAGGCTATTCTTAATCGCAATTTAATTGCTCGCCCACAAAGCACCATCTATAAGAGTTATAACCATAATCAGGATTCAGTTATTTTATCATCCTTTTGTTTTAGTTCCAGAGAGAGTTCATTAATTTTCAATTGTTTGTTCAATCGATGGGAAAACGAAGTAATAAGATGCCAGACCTTCCGGTGGAAATTATAGTGGAAATCATAAACTGATCTGAAATTATTTGCGTATCTGATTACAGACACTTTATAAAGAGGATAAATATACAACTTACAATAGAAGTTACAAGAACACAAGTTTAAAAGAAAATAAACAGTGCATTTTTATCACAACAATTAAACTTACAATCTGCTAACTCAAGCTAACTTCTCATCCACAAGTCCTCCTATTTGTCACCAACATTTATTATGCATTTTTTCATTTTGTGTGAAACGTGAAAAGTGAAATGAAGCCCTACATGGACAAGCTGACGCCAAGATGATGCGATGTACTTTTCTTACTTTATATGAGATGCGAAGCACTTTTCTGAACTTTATTGCACCAGATGACTCGTTGCACCAGATTATTCGTAATACCTCTGGTAATTGTTCTGGAGATAACTCACTAGAAGTCGATATATTTCTAGGTCCCTCTAGCGATATATATATATATATATATATAGTATTTTGCAGACAGGAGTTTAAGGTTAAACAGAACAAACGAGATGTCAGGTCCTCAGTGTTGTGCGAATCCACCAACATTGAACCCAACCGCTGGAGGAGGCCACGTTGAGAACCTTGGTGGACTTAACGCCTATGTCAATGGCTCTCCTCACTCAAAACTTGCTGTTCTTCTTGTCTCCGACGTTTATGGTACTTAACCCATCTCATTACATCTCCTCATTTTTTCCTTTTTTTACATCAAAGTATAATCTGGGTTGTTTCTGTTCGAGCAATATGTTGTCGTTTGGGTTGCTCTTGTTTGAGTATTTTGCTTGAGTTTTGTAATTGTTTTTATGTGGGTTTGCTTTGTGGTTTTGAAATGGTTAATGGGTAATCTTCAGTTCTTTATTTTGTTTTTTTAACCTAAATTTACCATCTATATGGTTGTGTTTTTTATTTTTCCCCTTTTTTTTCTTTGTTTGTCTTTTTTATGAAAATTTTATTGATACCTTAAGTAGATGTAGATTGCACATCACGTGTTTGATTTCCTATTGATCATACACCTATGTTGTTCAACCTTTTTTCTGTTTACTACTATTTTTATTTTTTTTACTTTTCTTTTGCCTCGTCCTGCAGTATATGAAGCTCCAAACTTGAGGTATGGCTTGCTATAACAACTTATTGATGCGTTTTTAAAAGCTCTGTTTGATATATGATTCTGCTTTTCTTTTTTTTCTTTTTTGTTGTCTTTCCTATTAATTTCCTTTTGTGCTAACACCTTTAATGGATTGAGAAAAATTCATGCGGTTTGGACCTTAACTCAATCGTGAAAGAAAATTTATTTGTCTTGTCAGTGTAATGATTCTGAAATTACTAATCCAGTGAAGCATATTTGAAGATGCTAATAGAGGATTTACTGATGGTTTTGACAATGACTTGGGGCTAGCAGTGTTGTGAGTTGGCATCTACGTATATAAGATATATGTGATTATTTGCTGATTTGCCATTAAAATGTTACCCTGTGCTTTTTTGGGAGCTAACATCAGATATCAGATGCTTTAAATTTAAGGAAGCTTGCGGACAAGATTGCTGCAGCTGGATTCTATGTGGCAGTTCCTGACTTCCTTCACGGAGATCCTTATGTGCCTAATGCTGGAAGAACACTACAAGATTGGATTAAAGATCATGGAACGGTTGGTTCTGTACTTGTGATACTCTACAAAACTTATTTGACCATTTAATTTTGTTGCATGGGGCCGTTTTGATTTCGTCACTCTTAGTGCTGTTATATATTTTCATATTTTGAGCTGTCTTGATTGGTGAGTGGATTGGATCTAGCTACCCAATCGGTCTATTGTTATTAATGTACTAATTCTGAACTACATCGTTGTATACACTGTTCTAATATGACGTATTGAATCTATATGTTGTGGTTGGTCCCTCGTGTTAAACTTTTCAGTGACTGGGCTAGCCATTTATTTTTCTTATAGGATAAGGCATTTGAAGAGGCAAAGCCAGTTATTCACGCTATTAAGAGCAAAGGTATAACTGCAATTGGTGCTGCAGGCTTCTGCTGGGGTGGTAAGATACATGTTTTCCCTTGCTCATGTATTCTTTTCATGATGGTTTCATTATCAAGTCTCTCATATTTCAACTAGATAGACTTTGAAGGTATAAATCCTTGATTTTCACCATTGATCATTGAACTGACCGCTATTAACTAACTTTTATTCTCAGCTAAAGTAGCAGTTCAACTAGCGAAGCGCGAGTTCATCCAAGCTGCTGTGCTGTTACATCCCTCTTTCGTAACTGTAGATGATATCAAGGGTACGGATTCATGGATTTTCCCCCTTTCAGTGTGTGTTCCTAGGCGAGAAATGCTTATTGTTGAGTGTACACATAGTTTACATACAAGTCTTTATAAAAGTTATGATTATTATATTGCATGCGGATGGGAAAGTGTTTTAGTTTGTTTCTTAATCTTTTGTTGGACTATTCATTGTTTTATTTGGTGTAACAAACCATATTGGTTGGTATTGCTTTCAGCGGTTGAGGTTCCCACTGCAGTACTGGGAGCTGAGTTTGATCAGATTTCTCCCCCAGATCTCTTGAAGCAATTTGAAGAGGTCTTAACTGCTAAATCTGAGGTATATATATGTATATACATAAATTCAGTGCTTTTTAATAACATGTACAATGCGACCATTTTTTCTGTTTTTCCATCAATTTCGAGAGCTCATCTTCCATTCCAATAAAAGCAATATATCAGTAAAGTTTAATTTATCTGGACCTCTTCTGTTCTGTGTATTCGTAACAACACTTAACAAGTTCACATCAAAGTTTCATTTCTGCTTCAAAGTTATCTGGATCTATGGTTAAAAGCAGTTTCGATGACTCTCTTATTTGTGATATATTTGTTAGCAGGTTGATGGGTATGTGAAAATATTTCCAAAAGTTTCTCACGGATGGACGGTGAGATACAATGTAGAAGACAAATCTGCTGTGAAGTGTGCAGAGGAAGCTCATCAAGATATGCTGGAATGGTTTGCCAAGTATGTCAACTGAGGAACCGCATGGAATGGATTATTGTGCTGCTTCGTGTCTGTGAACCTTGGTACTCTCGTTGATAGTTATTGTATCTGATGAATGATCGAATCAGTACTATGTCAACATTTAGTGACATAGTGATATTGAATAAAAATATACGTGATATGATGAATGAAAAATTGGCACCGCATGTGGTCAGGCTTTTGCTGAAGGTTCTTTGTGGCGCTGGGCTTGCGCCCCTTCTTCATTTGAAAAAGAAAATCTATTATTTGAAAATTCATTTTGTTTAACTTGTCTTAATATATTTCTCGAAAATATATGTAGTGCTGCTTAACTCTAATCAATTTTGCTTTAAGTGTGAATAATTTTGATGAATTTAGGCATATAGCTTCTCAAATAAAGTTTATTCATTTAGGATTTTTATTAGGTTTTCAGTTAAAAAAAATTAGTTGTTTACTCATTAATTAAAATTTATAAAATTATATTAATAGATAATTTTGAAAATTATAATATGAAAACAATGAAATAAAAGTGTAAATAAATAATGAATATTTTAGACAACTGAACTTTTTAAATAGGCTATAAGTTGTTTATTTTTTTTAAATCTCTTTGAACTTTTATTAGTAGATGTAAAATAATTTATTTAGTTCTTAACATAATAATATTTATTCTGAAAATAGAAATAAATACTCATAAATCATTTTGAAAAAAATTAAGAGTAAATAAATACTAATGGTTGTATTATAAGTTATACTAAATAAATATTTAAACTTATAAAATTCCATAATTTATTAACGACTCATGAATTAGTGGGTATAAGGATCTGGAACGCTAGTCAAATAAAATTATTTGCAAAACCAATTGGTCAAATTAAGAAATTAACAGGTTTCTGTCAAAGTTAAAAAATGTTATAATGCTGATCGTTCTATTATTTAAATTTTATGCAGAGATTAGTGGCATGGACCAAACAGTATTCCGAACTTTTATATATGAAGTGGCATGATAAGAACCAAAGAAAAAGCACAAATTGTTACCTTCCAAGTAAAATTAAAAGCAAAATAAATAAATGCCAATCACCAATAAATAAATAATTACTTGATGCAAAAGATTCGTGGCAAGGACCAAGCAAGCATTGTTCTTCCGAATCAACGAACCTATACATAAAACGGAGTGGCGTGTGGCCCAAGAAAAATAAGAAATTGTTACTCTCCAAATAAAAAAATGTCGGAAGCTACATAACTCTAACTAAAAAATGTCGGAAGCTAAATAGAAAGATGCAACGCCGTGACGCAGGCTTCCGGCATAATAATTTATAACTCTCACGAACCATAACCCACATGTTTCTTTTTGAAAGTATAAACAATTGGGAGGGAAATAGAGTCCCGGCAGTGAACATGCTGAAACTCTATATAAATAGATATACAATCATACGCGTTTGTGATAGAAGAAGAGAGCGTTTTCTGAACAGTAGTGTAAGGAAGGTTAAGCATAAGCAGGAGAAAAATGTCAGGCCCTCAGTGCTGTGCAAATCCACCAACACTGAATCCAAACGGTGGAGCAGGTCATGTTGAGAAACTTGGTGGACTCAACACTTACATCACTGGCTCTCCTGACTCCAAGCTTGCTGCTCTTCTCATTTCCGACGTTTTCGGTACCTGACCCATCTCAGTATCATGTCCATTCACTTCTTATATTTTCACTGCAAATTATGATCTGGGTTGTGTTTATTTGGGCAAATTACATCTGGGCTGCTTTTGTTTTAGTCTTTTGCTGTGTGTATGTTTCACTGTTTTTTCCATTTCTTGTTTTCACTAGTTAATTTTGTTTCTCTCACTTCAATTTATCATCAGGGTTGCTTGTGTTTATGCATCTTTTGATTGGTTAATCAGGGTGTTTGTCGGTTCTCTTTGTCCTCCATTTCATTTCGTATTGACTCTACCTATTTTGTTCACCTTTATTCTTCTGCCTCTATAAGCTTCTAATTCTTTCTTGTCTTCGCCTTCTAATTCTTACTTGTCTTCGCCTTATCTTGCAGGTTATGAAGCTCCAAACTTGAGGTATGACTTGCTCTAATTTCTTTCTCTTGCATCCACAGCTAATTGATTTGTTTTGTGAGCTTATCTTAATTTATGATTCTACGTGTCTTTGTCTTTGCTATTATTATTCATGCTCTTCTTCGGGTTAAGAAAAATTTGTACATTTTGGAACCTGCCTCAATCACTGGTAAACATATTCAGGGGGTATCTAATTGAAAATTTAAAATTATGTACACCATGAAAACAACTCTGGGTCAATGGTACCGTGATTTGGTATCTATTTATAAACATTGTACAAGCATGTGTTCATTTATCTGCCAGTTTGCTCTATCATATTGCTACCCTGTGTTCGACTGGGAGCTAATATCAGATGCTTTCTACAACAAAGGAAGCTTGCAGACAAGGTTGCAGCAGCTGGATTCTATGTCGCAGTTCCTGACTTCTTTCATGGGGATCCAAATGTAGATGGCGGGAGACCCCTACAGGAATGGATAAAAGATCATGGAGTGGTTGGTTCCAGACTTCTGATACATGACAAAATGTATTTCATTATTCAATGTTGTTATAGAGGGCCATGTTAATGTTTCAGTGCTGAGCCATTTACTTTTCTAATAGGAAAAGGGATTTGAAGAGCCATTAGTTAATGTTAATGTTTCAGTTATGCAAAGGTATGACTGCAACTGGGGCTGTGGGCTTCTGCTGGGGTGGTAAGATAACATGTTTTGCCTTATTCACCTATTGTTTATTATAGTTTCATTATCATAGTCCCTCATATATCAACATAATGTAACGCAATTGTATATCTACAATTAGAGAAAAGTTGAATCTAAATCTGACATTAGCCGATTAATTGCAGAAGAAAGACGTATGGATTTTATTGAAAGACGAAATCACAAGGTATGTACATCTAAATCTCATCTCATCTTTTTGAAAGAGCAAAAATTAAATAAAATATTAAACAGCGACGATCATAAACTAGTAAATCATCAGAATCAAAAACAAAATCAAACGGCGACGGTCTCCTTCTGATCTTCAGGACCTTCAAAGTTAGGATCATTAGCATCGATGGCTTCGTCGAAGCCGATCTCAGCCTGCGAGTAACCGTCGCCTGACCACGTGTACTTGCCTCCGTGTCCTTTCTTTTTGGGTGATCCGTTCATGCCAGTTGCTGATTTCTTGTCACTCTGCTGATCTGTTGTTGATTTGTTTCTTTCACCGTGGCTGTGGCTCTTCGCAAGCTTCTTCATTCTTGGAACCTTGATGATTGATTATATCTCTCTCCTGCGAGTCTGTCACAGTGAATGGGCTTTGCGTTCGTTGAGTCTCATCATAGAGCGATGGCGCGTAATAATAATCCTGTGGGTCTGAAAATTGTAATCATGTGATTCGAGGGGAGTGGATAAGAACGAGCTATTTTATGCTTATTTTAATTTAAGAAAATTATCATTCATATACTTTAAATTTGTATTTTTATTTAAAATATTATAATACTTTAAAAATATATCAATTGTCCACCTTAAATTGACAAAAATTATCTACCGTCCACTAAACCGTTAGTTGCCGTTTGAAAGTTAACGGAACAGTAACGAATTGATAATTTTACCTTTAAAAATTATCACTTGTATACCCTTAAAATATCTTATTATCACTTATATACCTTTAAATTATCATTTGTATCATATGAAAAGACGAGATTACCCATCTGACGTCATCATATTTAAATGGCAACTAATGATTTAGTAGACGGTATATATATTTTGTCAACTTAGAGTGGATGACTGATATACCCTGAAAGTATTGTATTAAATTTGATAACAGAGTAAATTAAGGATATACGATTGATAATTTCCCTTTAATTTATTTTAAGAGTCGCTCTGATGACTTGTCTGTGCGGTGGACTAATCTTGGTCTTAAAAATCTTTTCCACCGGACATGTGGCATAATGCATTATTTTTGTCAATTTAATTAGAGCTTTTGATAGGTTTTGAAATCACTATTTTCTTATTAATTTTTTTCCCTATATTTGTATAGAGTAACCGCTTAAAACAAATAGCATATTATATTTTTTGCTGAAAACTAAAAAAAAAAAAAGTAGTGTGTCAAAGTTTGTTCGACTTGCTGCTCGAGGAACAAGCAGTCAGCGACTTGACTACCGCCCCTGACTGACTTTCCTTCCCAAGTTGTGAATGCGTGGTCGACGTTTCCAATGCGTCTGTTCTTCGAAACATTAGCACAGTTATAAATTTTTTCCATCGCGCACATTGAAAGCAACTTATGCTCAAACCGCACTAATAGAACAAAAGATTATCTCTTTTCAATTTTAAATGGAAGAGTTATTTTACGAGAGTCACCAAAGTGAGAGCATGAGTTCACCTTTAAGTGGCTCCATCTTTCAAAATGATGCTATAAACGCTCGTCTAACAACGATATGTAACGCGTAACTTTCTAGATTTGAGCCTTAAAGCCACATAAAATATAGAAGAACAGCACAATATAACACAAAAATTCAGATGTTTGGCGTTAAGAGGAATAGCAGTAGAGATCGTAAAAACTTGGGGCCGTCCATTCCAATAGACTTTGGTTCGGGCCTCTCACATGAGGGTTTAGAAAAAAAAAAACACACACACACACACACATACAACCCAACCTTAAGACCTCTATTTTTTTTAAAAGGAAATTATAAATTAAAATAATAAATTTAAATTTGAAAAATAAAAAAAAAGTTTAAATTCCTAATTTATATATTAATAATTAATAAAAAATTTTAAATTATAATTTTAAATTTTCTTTTAAATGTTAATTAATTAAGAGAGTGCTTTAATTAGTGAGCAAGTACTAAAAATTAAATCCCTAAACTTTTATTTGCTTAATTTTTTTATTTACTAATTTATTTTCAAATATTTATTTTATTTTAATTTATTATTGATTATAATAACTTAATTATTATGAACTCATTTCAAGTTTATAATAATTTTAAAAAAATTAAAAAATAAGTAAAAGCTCAAGCTTAGCTCAATTCTAGTCCAGCCCTACAGTGGGCTTGGCCTAGACCCAATCCTTACACTACTATTCTAATGGTCTTAGGTCTGAGCTTGAAAAAGCCCGGCCCAAATCCTTAATTTATCAACCCTAAATAACAGTCTCCATTAGTGGAGGAATAACGAAACTAAAATTAAAAAAAAAAAACTAAAATACCTATGAGAGAGAGGCTGATAGGAGCTCTCCGAAGGTGGAAATGGAGGAACTGTCTTTGGTTTGCTGTTGAGAAATTGAGAAAATCTTTTTACCATCAATTTGTTGATCTGATTCTTTTGTGTGTGTGTGTGTGTATAAATATTTATTTTAGGATGATATTATGCCCCATTTTACACAATACATTCAAATTACAAATTGCATTTTAAGTGAATTATTGTTGCATGATTCAATGGCAAAGTGTATATGAAGTATAGACTCACTTAAAATAGCAAAGCGTAATCTGTCTTAGGTCATTTGTTAGTTTCATCAACCAATTTTCACAATGTCACACAAACATGTATATTAAACTCATAATATGCTTACATGTTTAATTTTCATTGAATGATCGTCTATGAAGCAGTAGAACATTGCAATAAAAAAAAATGATAAGGTCTCACCAGTCACAAAATGCTTCAACATGTCTAATTACGGAGTTTTAAAGTAAAAGTTGTCATTTACCTTTAAAAATCAATTGGTGATAGGAGAATGGATGTTAAACCATTGATTTCATCACTTCCACATCTATTTATAGTTTTAAGGGTGGTCACTGTCCCTTAATTAACTCGTGCACCTATTGAAACTCACTAATCTAGTGGCCCCATAAGGTTAACAAATAAAATAATTTTTTATTTTATTAGTAGATCAAATTCAAAACTGGTTCCTAAAAAGGTTGCACTTTACCACTTGAAAATTCAATAGTTAAAAGACATGATTCAATTTTTTTTTAAAAAATAATAATTTAGATGCACTTTTCTTGAAAAAAAGTTAGGGCGTGTCGATATGCCATTGGAAGACAAAACGAACCGGACAAGAGTTGAGCCAACGCCGACCCTGAGAGAGAGTGGTAAAGTAGGAAACCCGAGAGATTAAGTGCTCAAGCAAGAAAATTATAAATTAAAAAATAGCGAAACTTCCTCGCTGATCACCCAACAAAAAGAAACTTCAACGCCTAAACCAGGTACTCACTAGAGCTTGTCCAAAAAAAAAAAAAAGCGCTCACTAGAGTATCACTGATACGACAAAAATGAATGAAGCCAATATTTGCAACACTATTCAGATTTACTTTAAAATTGGAAATAATATAGATAGGTATAGACTACAGATACTACACACTACGTATCTTTTATGCTGGATGTTTGTTAATTATTTGAAATCTACGTATATTAGTATGTTTAGATTTTATTAGAAATTGGAGCCTTAATGTGTCCACAGGACTACAGCTGTATATATATATCTATATATATATATATATAGGTAGCCGACGTGCCAAGGTCCGGTGATTGGGAAGATTATAATAATAAATCAATACAAATATTGCCAATGAATTATTGCGTGCCAACAATAACAGTTGAGTATGTAGCTTTGGGCTCCAAGGCATCATCTGTCGGCAATCATTAATAAAAGACGAACTTTAACAATAGAGTTTGCTTTTTTTCTTTTAAAATATTGTTTTTTTTTTGGAAAATGTGGCAAGGCCTGCAAAATGTGGATTCTAAAACATTTTAGTTTTTGGGCGACTCACATCCATGCCACATACTTTATTAATTTCGGTCTTGACGTTTGAACTTCTGTATGGTAAACGCTAAAAAATGTTTAAACTTTTGACGTTTGAGCTTTTGTTGAACGTTTGAACCTTTTAGTAAAAAAACATTAGTGTTCAAGTTTGAAACGCTAAAAAATGCATGTTTGTTAGTTCAAACCCGCGTAGACCGCATAATGTTCATCTTTAATTACTTAGTCAGTCTTTATATTTTTAAAGACTGACTAACGGTCCTTGTCAATGTCATATACTTGTTTCCATTAAAATTTATTTTGGACAAAACTCAAATTGAATTTTTAACTCCTTAGCTTTTTTTAAGATTCCAACTCGAGTCGCCAATCAAAATAAAGTTATTTAAAAGTTGTTCGATTATGTCTTTAGAGACCCATTAAAATTTATTAGGATAATTTTTCACCTATTATATGTTAGATTTTTTTTTTTAAAGTTATAAGTTATATAAGACGAAACTATTAGTTTATCCTGGAGAAATTAAAACATACATGTATGAAAGTAAAAACACAAATATTTTGAGTAATATTTTTTAAAAATAAAGCTATTAATTATGCAATTAATTCAAACTATAGGTATTAAAAGAACATTTACCTTTAACATATCCATAATTTTATATTTTTTAAAATCTTTTAAAAAATCGTTGATACCTTGTAGCGAGAACAACTTATATACTATAACTATAAGTATAATATGCACCGTAGCCTATAACAAAAAATATTTGTTATAATGTTACAAAATCCGTTAAAACCAACAAATGTGAAGACTCTCCAGTTTCTCCTCTTTGCTTCTTGAAACTTTTAAAATTTGACTATCATTTCCCTTCAGTGTGTACAGTACTAAAATGCTAATTTAATTGATTGATTAAAAAATGAAAGTTGAATTCTCTCGGGGCATCTTCTATGTATGTCACAAATATGTCGTCGTCATAAATATAGTTCCCACTTCTTAATCCGCGATTAATTACTATTAATTAAGGAAACATCAATATGTTTATCATATTCTTCTATGCAGACTCGCTACCAAATACATGACTATTAGCGTTTTTTTAAAAATTAATTAAAAGAATTTAATCACAGTATGCTGGGGTCAAGAAGATTTATTTTAATCATGCAGACATGCACATACACTAGGTTGCTTCAATAAGTAGTTGAGAATCTTCCCTTGTTGAAAAAACCAGGCATACATGAAAGTTAGAGAAATATAAATGGAAAATGATTACACCCCCTCTGTTGTTTTGTTTGTTTAAATTAATCATTTTTTCCTCTTGTTTTAAAATTCATCAAAATTTTCTCATAATTAGAAAATCTGACATATGATTACTTTTTATTAATTTCAGCAATTAATTATCCATTAAAAAATCAATCATAAGTCTGAAGTTAAGAGAAGCTGTTAATAACTGAGGTTTTTTTTTATAGGTTTTGAAATATGAAAGAGAAGAGGTTAATTTACTGAAACATGAAGGGGGGGCGGCGGGTGAGGAGGTTTTAATAATTTTCCCTAAGACTAAACAATTAGCATAATAACATAACATATGGAGAAAAATATATATAAGAAGGTGTTCACTCCTCACAATCTCTGGCAAATTAAGCCATAAAAGAAACTGCAATGGAGGCGTTGAGAAAGGTTGCTTTAGCCTATTATAATTCTGGAACCGATGAAGAAAGACGTTTATTCAACCAATTTTTCCAATCAATGGATAAAGATGGAAACCGTAGGGTGAGTTACAGGGAGTTTTCAGATTTCATGTCGCAGAAAGCACACGATGAGAACATGCGTACTCGTGACTTCTTCAATCAACTAGACATCGATGGAAGCGGACGTTTAGATTTTAAGGAAGTGTTGACTCTCTACTATATACTAAAAAGTAGAAGGCCAATTTGCGGCCGGTGCAAAATCTTCATAACCAATGAGTATTTCGCTTGCATGAGGTGCTTTGAAACCGGGAGCGCCGCTTACAGTATCTGCCTGGAATGTTTCGGCGATAAAGGGAGTCTCAATCACAATCATGTCCGTTCTTATTTTGTGGATAATTTTTCGCTGCTTGAATCTTTGAGGAAGAAACCTTTACCCAATCATCAGGTATTTATTATTGTTATTATATTTTTATGAATAAATATTCGTTTTGTTTTTATATTTTGAATTAAATATTTATTTATTCCCTATATATATTTTAAAAAATATCTTAAAATACTCTTATTATTATACCCTAATTATTTTTCGTTTTTTTTATGATAACATCCACACAACAATATTCTTGGTGATGCTAATGAAAAGAAAAAAAATAATTAATTTATTAAATTAATATTAAAAGTAAAATAAAATTTTTTATTATTATTTTACTTTTAAGATTAATTGGGTAACATAATTTTTTTATAATTATTAACAAGATATTAAATGTAGCTTTAAGTTGTTAATTTATTTATTTATAGATATTTATTAGAAAGATTATTGCAAGTGTCTGAAAAATATCAATTTCTTTAAACAGATAATTATTGGTAATTTGCTAATTAATTTTTTTATAGATAAATTAATTAATGTTTTTAGATTGTTGTAAGAGTATTATTAGAAAAGTAAAAAAAATGAAAAAATGTTATATATTTAATAATAAGAGTGTCTTTTGGTATTTTTTAAAATATAGGATTGAATGAAATTTTTTTTCTTTTTATTTCGTATAATGGGTGGAAACAAAAGTAGTTGAAGCCGAAGGCGAAAAGAGACCCTCTAGGCCCAAGACGACGGGGTTGACACTTAATTTAAAATATAATGCTCTGAAAGAGCATTTACCTATATACTAATTAAAGATTTTTGAAATTAATTGCCTATTTATAAAACTTGTATTGACTCTGCAATTGATTGCAGCCAAGTTCCAGAAGTTCCAGAAGCTCCAGAAGTTGTTCCAGAAGTTCCAGAAGCTCCAGAAGCTGTTCCAGAAGCTCCAGAAGTTCCAGAAGTTGTTCCAGAAGCTCCAGAAATTCCAGAAGGCACGGAACTTCCCGGCGTCGGCGCGGTCATTCTTCAAAGCGTGCAATTGTTCCTTACAATCAAAATATCCCAGCAGAGGGAAGGGTGAGTTTGACCAAACTTTGATTAATTAATTTTGAATAATCACTCGATTATTTAATTTGGTGCATAACATTTTTATAAATTTGGATATAGTGCTGAGGAGCCGTGTTGATTTTTATATATTCTGACAGTGAATTTCTTGTTGATCTATCTAAAGTCTGATAGTGAATTTCTTCATGTTAAAATTATTTATTGATTTCTAGGGTCTATGGCAAGCGGCA
This sequence comes from Citrus x clementina, assembly GCF_000493195.1. Lineage (NCBI taxonomy): Eukaryota > Viridiplantae > Streptophyta > Magnoliopsida > Sapindales > Rutaceae > Citrus > Citrus x clementina. Next base: position 2,816,437 of record NW_006261964.1, on the reverse strand, counting down.
TTAAAAGTTTTCGAAGCTGCACTTCCCATTGCAGGAATTGTTGCCGGTTGTTCAATTATGTGAGGCTTGCGCACTTCAAATATATTCACAGAAGAAGACTGCAGTCGTCCCTCCTAGCTATCCTGAAGATGAAGAATATATAAGCTGTGTGCGATGTTTAGATTTCTCCTTATGTATGTTTTCAAGTTAATTTGGCTTTAGTGTGCGGCAGTGTTTTAGTTTAACTTTTGTCCCTATTTTTGTTTTGGCACTCCGTTTTCGGTATGAAGAGCTGAGTGAATTCACTTTCATATTTCAATAAAATTTAAGATTAAACTGATTTGTATATTTGTAAATGACAATTTGCTTCAATAGTTAATTAATAGTTATATATATTGTTTTTGAACTAGAAGCTAGCTAGCTCTCAGGAATTAAACAAACTTAGGTTTACCTTAATTAATTGGCATTGCAAGATAATATAAGTGTCTGAAGAAAATTAATTTATAATTTCCATTTGATTAGGAGCAGAGGGTGCTTAAGACTAGCAGTGGCCAAGGCACCTGCAAGCTTTAAAAAAATCTTGAAATTTCTAAAGGAAATATAAACAAATACTGATTTGGACCCTACATAATTAATTTGTAAACTTTATGTATAGGATGAAAATGTAACTTTATATTTTGTGAAATAAAGTCAAAGTTGCCTAATTGTTTGATGTTTATCTATTTACTTATTTATTTATTTATTTTTGAAAGGGTTTGATCTTTATTTTGGTATTTTTTATCTTTATTTTGGTATTTCTTTTTTCATCCTAATAAAATAGCAAATGGCCTTTTAAAATTTTGATGAAGTTAAGACCTATTTCTTTGATCTTTATTTTGTTAATTGCTTTTTTATTTTATTCTTTATTTGTAACAATAGCCTCAATTATTAATCAAAATCTCCAAATTCAAATTACTACAGTTACAAGCAAAATTTCTAAATTTTCAGGATTACACCATAGCTATACATGAAAAACCATCTAAAATCGTACCCCCTATTAATACTTGTTTGAATTTAGCTCCCTCGAAATTTACTCTAAGCTCTACCCCTACAACTAATAACAAACATATATGGTAATTAATTAATTTCTATCATTTTCATCAAGATGCCTTTTTATTTCTATGCTCTAAACCAAAAATATGATGCAATATTAAATCAATTATTCAAATAAAAATAGAAAGGAGAATGAATAAATAGTTAAAGGCCAAATTAATTAAATAAACAAAGTCAAACTATACCAATGGGCCTTTGGTATAGTTTACAAAGTTGAATGCAATGGTTTGAGCCTCCATAAAAATATTATGGGGGTTAATTTCAGTTCTTCCTTGATTATCAAATAATTGAGTGGAGTCAGTTTATTCCTCACGAAATGTGAGTGGAGTGGACAACCGTCGAATATTAGAGAGGATCTAAAGAATTTGGGCAGCGCTTTAGAGGAGTACATGCCACGAAAAAGTTTCCAGTTGTATAATCTGTTTGTAAATATTAATTGTAATATCTGATATAATATTAGTAACAGTCCTGTATAACGGTATTTAAAAAAAAAAAACAAAGTCAAACTGTAGTTGTTTGTATGTTCTTGATCAAAAGATGAAATTTGATGAAAAGCATTTTATTAAAGACATTATCGCCAATAATCAACGTCTGAATTATCGAAAGCGATGGGCAAGGGGAGAATGTCCTTTAACAAACTGAAAAAAAAAAGAAATAAGGCCATATTGGACTCAAGAATCACTTGGAAGCCTCTTGAGTCTTTCTCTAAATCTTGCTCAATATTGTCACTTAACTTAATATTTACCGTAAGGTCTTCTTCTAGAACAGTTCTCTTGCTTCAATATAGAGATTGATAGAACCGTAACAACCATACTGTTAAAATCAATGCTCAAATCAAGATTGGACTTTACCCCTTCCTTTGCAATTTCAGACGTCTCTAATTACTTCCTCATCGACATTTGAAATCTCATGTTGTCATGGACATGTCCAATTACCTTCTTGGAGACATTTCTGGCCATGTTCTCATGCAATTTTCTAGTTGCATTGTCAATGAATTTCTTCGCAAGCTTATCCAAATGCTTTTCAAATTCTTCCCAAAGTTGACATTCAACTTCTATTGCTAAAGAGGCGGCACACACTAATGTATAGTTGGAGTGCGAAGGCATTCGATCTCTTATATGTGTTAGCACTAACATCCTCTACAAATTTCAAAGCTAAAACTTTTCGATCTCATCAAAACTTTTAGACTCATCTACACAGTCATGGACAGATCCCTTAATGTGACGCGTCAAGCAATTATTTAGAAGAATGAATCTCACTATCAATCTTAATAATCCCTTCATATGATTCCATATTAATTTTTTTTTCTTTGATTATTAACGATATAATATGCATGCACCTATTTTGTGGACATACTATTAAACCATGTAATTTAATAGTTAATTAAAATAATTATATTAAATTGCATGGTTTAATAATATGTTGGATAAAAAAAGAAAAAGAGGGCGCTATATGTATATATGTGTCTATATAATCATTCTCAGGTGTGGACACTCTCGGTTTTTTTCCATAGAGATGGCAAAATCCATATCCGAATTTAGGCTTTTTGGTTCTGGACCCGAATGATAATTTAGCAAACTGAACCTGGATATAAACCCCTATTTTTAGGCTCAGGAATCCGAGTTCCAAATGTGGATAGATGTACTGAATGCCCGAAATTTAAAAAAAGAAATCAAGCGCGTCGCTTCTGGGGCTGTTGCTAGTTGTAGAAGGAGATAGAACAAAGTCATGGATCTCTTGAAATAGATGAGGAAGATGGGGAATCGCATAAACTGGAAATAAATCCCAATGATTCCAACAACCAAAATCTTAGTATAAACCATTTTTTCTTATTTAGTACTCAAAATCTGGAAATATAACTACATAAACACCAAATAACACCAAAATCTACAACACAATATATTTCATTTGAGAAACTATACCAACAAAGACTGTCATAGAACTCCATCACCGAAAGTTGGCTTCGGGACCACAAAAGAATGAATTGCTCACTTCTTCTTGGCAACATTTGAGGCCTTGGTCGTCTTTACACCACCGATCTTTTTAGCCATATTCTTCCTTTCCTTTAATTGCTTCCTTGACTTCTCTGCCTTGGTATCAAGTCTATTCTTGAAACCTGCAGAGAAGTGTGGCCACAACGGTGATGTTGTGTTGCTAATGATTGATGGGTGATGATCAATCGGGCGACGACATTAATGTTGAATTCATTTGTTGAATTTTGAGGAATGAATAAGACTAGAAATAACGATTGTAAGATGTAGGGTTTGTTTTGTTTTTTTCATTTTCGCTTTTATACTCATAAATAATAATTAAAAACAATTAATTAAAATAATATTTAAAAATAATTAATTAAATATTAAAATAAAATAATTCAGGTCTGGGTTCTTGATATCCGGATTTACCAAAAATGGGACCCGACTCAGATTCAATTGGGTTCATAAAATGACATCCAAATACCAGATATATTTTGCTATGGTACAGGAAGAACCCAATTTGGATTTTTCGGGTTCATCCGGGTCCGGGTTATTCTACCATCCCCACATGCAGATATGCTGTTAAATCCTGCAATTTAATAAAGTTACTTTTGAATGTGCTATAAAGCTGTGCGATTTAATAGTGTTACACTTTGACTTTATTAAACTTCGTGGTTTAAAAACGTAACCGCATGAAAAAAGTGAGGTTCCGCACTAGTGAAGGACTATACAAGCAGACTTGTTTGTGTGCATGCGCGCCGCATTGCCATTGCAATACTTGGAAACTCCTCGATGGGATAAAAAAAAAAATCAGCATGGGCCAATAACCCAAGTTCCCATTGCAACCAAATATATATTACAGTCGAAATAAGTACACCTGAGTTGACGAAGCGATCAACGGCCTTACTTTGTGCATGAAAACTTTTTAGAGACAATATACAAAATAGAAATTTCATTCTTATTCAAAGCTCAAATGCCCAATTTATACAAGAATACACATAGATTACATAAAAGGAACATAATCATTCACTATAAAATTGAGGATTTCTTCTATATTTTGATACCATATTGGCCATGATACTTGACTGAGAAAAATATTTAGGATCTTAGTGATCTTTATCCGTGCGTACTTGTAGTTTATTGTGCACGTAGTTATGTACAATTTTTTTAGTACATACTTTTACTATTAAACTACAGTCTATTGTTACAGAGACCCACGTTTTTCTGTAAACGATCCATGATAGTATTCAAAAATTTTATTTTGTTAGTGAAAAGGAAAGAAAAGTAAGGGTATTATTATAAAATGAATGAAAATTAAGGATAGGGATGTAATATATTTAATAGCAGTGATATCTTGAACTGACCGCTGTCAACTAACTTTTATTCTCAGCTGAAGTAGCAGTTGAACTAACGAAGCACGAGTTCATCCAGGCTGCTGTGCTGTTACATCCCTCTTTCGTAACTGTAGATGATATCAAGGGTATGGATTCATAGATTTTCCGCATGTCAGTGTGTGTTTTTAGGCAAGAAATAGCTTATAGATTAATGTGTACCCAATAATTTACATGTAAGTCCTTATAATAGTTCTGGTCATTGCATGCAGATGGAAAGTCTTTTAGTTTGTTTCTTTATCTTTTGTTGGACTATTCAATTGTTCTAATGTTGCATTTGGTGTAACAAACCATATTGGTTGGTATTACTTTCAGTGGTTGAGGTTCCCACTGCAGTACTGGGAGCTGAGTCTGATCAGATTTCTCCCCGAGCTCTCTTGAAGCAATTTGAAGAAGTCTTAACTAGGGATGGCAACTGGATCGCTCCATAATGGATATCCACAATATCCATCCAAAATTTTTTTGATCTTGAAATGGATATTTTAAAATTATATCCAGATGGATATGGATAATTATTTTTACTCAATGGATATTCGTTTAACCCAACACAAGTTTAAAAAGTTTTAATTTTATAAAATTAAAAATAAAAAATATAATAAACAAACAATTGTAAAAATATTATATTAATTAGTGAAAAATTTAAATACCTCTTATATTAAAAACTAAAATTTTTAAAATTACCTTTTAATTTTTTAACTTATTTAATACTATTAATAATTATTATTTTATTTTATTAATTTAATATTATAAATGGACCTCCACCGGAAAGTCATCGGACCACCACCGGACCTCGCCGGACCACCGTCGGACATCGCCGGACCTTGCCGGAAGGTCGCCGGACCTTCGCCGGAAAGTTGCCGGACCACTGCCACCGACCACCGAACCGCCATTTTATATATATATTATTACTAATATAAATAGTTTAATAGCCAAATTGGATATTGAAATTTTAACTATTTTATATTATTATTTTTATATAATAAAAATAAAATATCCATAGATCTCCATAGCTATATGGATAAAATCCATATCCATGTCCAATATTAAATATTGGATATGGATATGGATATATCCATTATGGATAATTATGGATTTGTGTTTGGATGGATAATATCCATCCATAATTAGATATTTGTCATCCCTAGTCTTAACTGCTAAATCTGAGGTATGCATATGTATATATATATATAAATCCAGTGCTTTTTAATAATATGTATGATGTGACCATTTCAATTAAAGCAATATATCGGTAAAGTTTAACACTTGACAGGTTCACATTGAAGTTTCATTTCTGCCTCAAAAGTTATCTGGATCTATAGTTAAAAGCACTTTAGATGACTCTTTTACTTGTGATACTTGTTAGCAGGTTGATGGGTATGCGAAAATATTTCCAAAAGTTTCTCACGGATGGTCGGTGAGATACAATGTAGAAGACAAATCTGCTGGGAAGTGTGCAGAGGAAGCTCAATCAAAAAATGATGGAATGGTTTGCCAAGTATGTCAAGTGAGGAACCGCATGGAATGGATTGTTGTACTGCTCCATGTGTGTAAACCTCGGAACTCTAGTTGATGGTTATTGCATCTGATGAATGATTGTATAACTATGTCAACATTTAGTGTTCATGTAATTAAGAATGAATAAAACATATACCATATGATGAATGGAAAATCGGCACCGTATGTGGTCAGGCTTTTGCTGAAGGTTCTTTGTGGCCCTGGGCTTATGCCCCTTCTTCACTGAAAAAAGAAACAATATTTTATTCTATTTTTTAAAAATTGATTTTGTTTAACTTGTTTTAATATATTTCTTGAAAATATATGTAGTGCTACTTAAAACTCTAATCAACTTTGCTTTAAGTGTTAATAATTTTGGCGGATTGAGACATATAGTTTCTCAAATAAAGTTTATTCATTTAGAGTTTTTATTAGGTTTTCGGTAAAAAAAAATAAATTGTTTACTTGTTAATGAGAGTTTTTATTAAAATTTAAAAATTTATATTAATAGATAATTTTTTAAAATTATAATATGAAAATAATGAAATAAAAGTGTAAATAAATAATGGGTATTTTACACAATTGAACTTTTTAAATAGGCTATAAGTTCTCTGATTTTCATTCTTAAAATCTTAAAATTTGAGTTTTTATTAGTCGATGTAAAATAATTTATTTAGTTCTTAACATAATAACATTTGTTTTGAAAATATAAATAAATACCCATAAATCTTTTTAAAAAAATTTAGAGTAAATAAATACTAATGGCCGTTTTATAAGTCATTTTAAACAAATATTTAAATTTATAAAATTTCATAATTTATTAATGGCTCCTGAATTAGTGGGTATAAGGATCTGGAACGCTACTCAAATAAAATTATTTGCAAAACATGTTGATGCAAATTTTTGCTCAATGTACAACGATTGATTTGTGTTTCGGACTTTCTTCTAAATCGAGTTTCGTGACTTATTTTTTTCCTTGAGGCGAGTGTCTCAAATTACGTGTCTCCTTGTCATTAATTGTTCTGTAAAAAGAAACAATTATCAAAGGGTGTTGGGGTTGCCGGTAATAATAACCCTCTGACGCTCAAGTCAACCTTTTAAATTTGATTGTAGAGAGAGAATTTAGAGAGAGAAGGACAACATTTCCTTACCCTTTCTTCTCTTATCTTCAAATGGGGAGTCTTAGTCTTTATATAGGCAATTTGATCCATGAGGTGAAGGTGCCATCATGACACGTGACATTGTCTTAGTGACAAGTGTCTGCAAAAACTCATGCATAGAGGCACCTGACATTATGTGTCAAGCTTGTTCATGACAAGTCTTCTTTAACCATTTGTCCTGATTTCGAGCTCTTGGCCTTTATCAACGTGGAGCACTTCGGCTCTTGTGTGGGTTCCCCATAAAGAAGATTGGTTTTGTGGTATTTCATATGTATGCAACCTTTGTAGAATATTACTTTCAAGTAGTGGCTGAATATCTGGACCATTATTTGTAAAAAAATGGACCTAGGTCATTCTTTATAAAGAATGGACCTAGGTTGCTCTTTGCAGAAACATGTCTTTGGCGCTTTATCGAAAACTCGCCCTTTGAGCGTTTTACTTAGAATAAACCTAGGTCATTATTTAAAAAGAGTGGACCTAAATCGCTCTCTGTAGAAAAATGTCTTTGGCACTTTGTCGAAAACTCGCACTTTGGGTGTTTTACTTATAATAGACCTAGGTCTTTCTTTATAAATAGTAGACCTAGGTCTCTCTTTTTAGAAACACTCATCTACGTTTTGTCAAAGAACCGCCCTTTAGGCATTTTCTTAGAATGGATCTAGGTCCTTTTTATAAAAAATGAACCTAGGCCATTCTTCATGAAGAATGGACCTAGATCTCTATTCGTAGAAACACTCATTTATGTTTTGTTAAAGAACCACCCTTGGACATTTACTTAGAATGAACCTAGGTCAATTCATTATTTATAAAGAATGGGCCTTGGTTGCTTTTTATTGCACCTATATTTTTTGTGGGTTTTGGGCCTTTCATAATTTGGTCTAATAGAGGCCCCCCAAGTCTTACTTTTCAATTTTGAGAAGTGAGACTTTTTTTTTAGTATTTTTTATTAGGCTTTTCTTGGGATTTTCTTATTACGAATTAAATTTCAAAGCTTAAAATTTCTCTAAAGCACCTATCTTAGTAAAATTGGTCTATAACTAACCTCACATATTTCATTCAATGCTCTGTACCTCTCTACAATCTATCTTAATTTAACAATTATTGAAAATCATAAAAATAAGGAGTTAGTAAAAGTACCATTTTAAAAGAGATACTTGACTTTCTAAATAGTATCTGAGAATTTTCTGACAGTTCTTTGGCGAGCTACTGCTGAAGCTCTTCGAGTGCTCATTGATCTCAGAAGCAATATCAAATCTTTTCCAAAAAGGTCATCCTTTAAAACTGAATTACTCCAATGGTAAATAATTTTGTAGATAGTGACCCTAGTCAATTCTTATAGATACTTGCCCTTAGGCATTTTGGTTGAGATCAGCCAAAGCTTTAAACACTCATCCTTAGATGTTTTAGTCAACATCCGCCCTTGGGAGATTTAGTCAATAATTGCCTTCAAGCTTTTTGACATTGGCCTCAAGGCTCTTCTCGTCAACACTAACTCTGGAATGTTTTTATTTAAAACATGTCTTTAGGCATTTCAGACAATCATTTTCTTTTAATGTTTTACTTAGAGTATTTTCCAAATAAGAAATACCCTAAGGTCTTTTATCGTAATTCGGTTGACGGTAGTCTCCTTTGAAAACTAATTTTAAGTGATTAGACCTAGGTCATTCTTTAAAAGAAATGACCTTTGTAAATATTTTTCAGGAATAAAGATAAAATTGGAGTTAAAAGCGGGAATAAAGGACAGCTGGAGCAATTTAGAATTCATCAATCGAGGAGATGTTATTAAAAATAAAAAAAATGATTTGCAAGCATGTTGGTGATGGTCAGGAAGCCATCACGCCTCCTGACCATCACACAATTCAGTATGTATATATAATATAAAAATAAAATAAAATATTAATATTAATAAAATAAAAGAAAAGAAGATGATTTCCTTGCCTATAAAAGGCAAGGGGATGCAAGCGAATGAGGAGGCCAGAAGCTAGGGAGCCGAGTTATGAGAGAGAGTGATAGCCAAGAGTGTAGTTGACGAATTTCTCTCTTTTTTTGTTTTGTTTCTTTTCGTCTGTATCAATTTTCTTTATAATATATTTCAAAAAGTTTATCAAATAAAAAGAGTGTTGTGTTTTCTTTCAATATGAGTGGCTAATTTTATTAAGTTGAGGTGAAGGGTGAAGCTCAATGTTTCAAACTATTAAATTTATTATTTTCTCAAATGAGTTTTTAAGTTTATTTTATTCCTTTTTAGTTATTTTTATGTCATGTTAATTTATAAAATTTTTTGGATCTGTGTGGTATTTTGACATAATGTCGACACATTAATATAATGTGGCACATTAGGTACTTTATTTCATATGTATCAACACATAGAATTAAATGATATAATAATTAACTGGTAAAAGTGAGCAAAATATAAATGAGAGTATTAAAATTATAATTTGAATACTGAAAGTGGATCCCGTAACCTTAGCATATTTTTAAATTGTTTTCAAATAATTTATTTTCCCACAATTAATTTTCTTTGTTTAATAAATTGACAACTAGATTTTAAAATTCTCTGTGGTTCAACCCCAGACTCACCAGGTTATATTATAACTAGACACTCTTATACTTGGGAGTAATACACTTTTGAGTCGTGTCAATACTCGTAGGCATTTTCTTTAGAAAATTAATTCTAAGTAATTGAACCTAGGTCTCTTTTACCATAATCTGCCCGTAGGTGTTTTCCTTAAAGAATTAATTCTAAGTAATTGAACCTAGGTCTCTTTTACGATAATCCGCCCGTAGGCGTTTTCCTTAGAAAATTAATTCTAAGTAATTGAACCTAGGTCTCTTTTATCATAATCTGCCCATAGGCGTTTTCCTTAGAAAATTAATTCTACGTATTTGGACCTAGGTCTCTCTTTATCATAATTCGCCAGTAGGCGCTTTCCTTAAAAAATTAACTTTAATTAATTAGACCTAGGTCATTCATGTGCAATGAATTATGCCTGGCGTTTTGTCGACAACTCACCATTTGGGTGTTTTACTTAGAACTTTCTTCTGAGGACCTTGTTAACATATATGTTTCCATAATATTGATTTTGATGATAACAAACAAGTTTAAGAATGATTAATCTTTTAAGCTCAAATTATTTAATATTCTTTTTAAATAAATCATTATTTTCACATTATAAATGTTTTATATTTAATGGAAAAATGATTTTATGAAATTGATTGTTTTTATTCTTTTTAAACAAATCATTATTTTCACATTATAAATGTTTCATATTTAATGGAAAAATGATTTTATGAAATTGGTTGTTTTTCAAAGTTTATGGTTTAATTGAAAGAATTTTGAAAACTTTGAAATAAACAAGTATTGCTTGAAATTTTGGAGAAGGACTTATTTGAAAAGTTTCATAGCATTTTGGGCTATACCATAATTTCAGAAAATTTTGAGATTAACAAAGCATTATTTAGAAATTCTGAAATTGGACCTATTTGCCAACTTTCATAACGTTTTGGGCCGTAATATAGTTTTATAAAGTTTTGGGGTCAAACTGTAAATTTAGAAAATAATTTCACTGTAGCAAACACTGTAGCAAACGGCTAACAACGGCTAACCGATAATTTCCAGAAAGCATGTTCTGCAAAGTATTGTTAAAATGATGATTCTGGAAACTAACGGTGAACCGTTTACTGAAAACGGTTAATCGATTATTTTCAGATTGCTAACCTTGAACCGTTTAGTAAGAACGGTTAAACCAAATTTGTTTTGCAGGTCTCTGGAAATTAACGGCGAAAGGGTAAGCCTAAACGGCTAATCGTTTATTTGAAAATTGGCCCAACGGTAACTTTGACCGGCTTAAACGGTTAACCGTTAATGGTTAACGGCGAACCGTTTTTGAGCAGACAGTCTGTAACGGCTAGTTTTTCAGCTCCAACTATAAATAAGCTCAATCCAATTCAAACAAGATGAATTCCAACGATCATCATTGAGCAAAATATTGAGAATACAACTTTCATTGAACTTTAAATTCTTGTATTCATCTCATTCATTCACACATTGAGCTTTCACTTGTGATCAAACACATTGTGTGAGAGAGATTCATTTGTAATCTTTTTTGTAAAATCAAGTTAAAAGATTGTAAGTGTTGGGATACACTTGGGTTAAGAGATTGGGGATAATCTCTTGTTGTAAAGGTCCATTGACACCTTGGAAGTCAATTGTAAGCGTTTGAAGCCTTGAGAGGCTAGCTTAGTGAAATCCTCAAGCCCGGTGTGCTTGGAGGCGTGGACGTAGGCGGGGATTGCCGAACCACGTAAAAATCCTTGAGTTTGCTTTCTCTTCCCTTACTCATTTATTATTGTGCTTTTATTGAATTTATTGTTTTCGAATTTATTAAGGCATTAGATTAAATTGTTGTGTGGTTTGCCTAGGATAATTTTAAAATCCCAATTCACCCCCCCTCTTGGGTTGCCTAGTTAGTATTTCAATTGGTATCAGAGCGAGGTGCTCTTGTGTAGACTTAACCGTCTAGAGTTAAAGATCAATAGCAACCGAAATTAGTTCAACTTTCATGGAAGGCCAATCCACCACTAGACCTCCATTCTTTGATGGTAATGACTATCCTTATTGGAAAACTAGGATGAGAGTGTTTTTACAAGCTTTAGATTATGAAATATGGGAAATAGTTTGTGATGATTCATTCATTCCTAGGAAGAATGTTTTAAGTGAATTGGATAAGAAAAATATGTCTTTAAATTCCAAGGCTATGAATGCTTTATTTTGTGCCTTAGATAAAAAGGAATTTCATAGAGTTTCAAATTGTTCTAATGCTTATGAAATTTGGAGAAAACTTGAAATTGTGTATGAGGAGACTACAAACGAGGAGGAATTTCATGAAGTGTCGAATTTGGCACTTATGGCAATTGGAGATGAATCGGATGATGAACTTGATGAGGTAAATCATCTTCCTACTTATGATGAATTACATGATGCGTTTAAAGAATTGTATAATAAGTGGATGAAAATTGGTAAAAAGAATGCATGTTTTAAAAAGAAAATGGTAAAGCTCACAAATGAAAATGAATCTCTAAGTGCAAAGATTACATATCTAGAATTAGAGAATAAAACATTGCATGATGAAGTTACATTATCAAATGAGAAATTTAGCACTTCACAAAAGCATCTAGAATCACATGTAGATAACTTGAAAAATGAAAATGATGCTTTACAAAAATGCAATGATTCATTAAATGAAAAGATTAAAGGACTAGAGTTAGATAATAAAATGTTGCATGATAGAATTGCATCATTCACATGTAAACAAAGTACTTTGTATGAGCATGAGAAATCACATGTTGATGAATTAATAAATGAAAATGAAACACTTAAGAAAAGGAGCAATGAGTTGAATGAGATTGTTTTGAAATTCACAAATGGGCAAAAGATGTTGGATAACATACTTAATTCACAAAAATGTGTGTTTGATAAAGGAGGACTTGGGTATAAGCCTTACTTGAAACAAAAATATTATAAGAATTATTTTGTTAAGGCTACCTCCACAAATGATCAAATTGTATGTCATTATTGCAATCAAAATGGTCATATGAAGAATAGATGTCCAATTAAAAGAAATGTGTATTATGGAGTCAAATGTATTTGGGTTCCAAAAGGAACTAAATCTAACATTCAAGGACCCAAGAGTATTTGGGTACCAAAGGGTACAACTTGAATTTGTTTTTTGTAGGTACCATAAACAAGGAATGGTGGAGAGTTCCTTGATGAAGCTTGTGGAGATAATCACTTGATCATAATCTAAACCAAAAATAATGAGGCAAGATGATTTAATTGTTTTGGTAACTATTATTGCCTTATTGATTATAAGTGATGGCATTTTAATCTTAGTAAATATTTAACACTTCATTTGGTATCAGAACATTAAGTGCATTAACATGATGTGGATAAGTTTATCTTGGCTATTTACTATATTGAGTGAATCATGATAAATGAATTTGCGAAAGTATGCTTGTATGTTTACATGATGGAATTATCATTGTGTTTAACATTGAGTGCTTTATCATGATGCATGGTTATATATATAAGATGATAGCTTGTCAACTCATCATGATAGCTTTGTTTGATTTTGATGATTATGTAATGCCTACGCTTGATAAATGATATGCTTGAATTATTAATCTTCGAATACTTACATATTTCATGATTGTGTGATGTATATGCATGATAGATGAGTTATATGTTATTTCTTGCATTAGAAGTGATCATGGTGGATAATTAGAAAATCATGCATTTGAGATTTGTTTTTTGTAATGATTTTGCCATTGAGTATAAATTTTCATCACCTATAACTCCACATCAAAATGGAGTTGTAAAGAGAAAAGATAGGTCTATTCAAAAAATGGTTAAGACCACATTGATTAGACATCATCTCAATAATACTCTCTATGAGCTTTGGAAATATAGAAAACCCAACATTAGTTATTGCAAAGTTTTGGATGCAAATGTTATATTTTGAACACAAAAGATAATCTTGGCAAATTTGATCCAAAATTTGATGTTGGTATTTTTCTTGGCTATTCAAACACAAGCAAAACTTATGGAGTGTATAACAAAAGAACTTTGATTGTGGAAGAATTTATACATATTATATTTGATGAGTCTAATTCTTCCTCTATGGAGAAAGTTGTTGTTGATGATAATGTAGATGAAAAGCTACAAGAAGATTATCAAATGATAGCCAAAAGAACACGCCACTTGAAAATCAAGAGGAGCAACACGAAGAAATAAATGCGGAGTAAAATGAAGGCACTTTCTCATACACTCTCAAAGAGTGGATGTATGTTTCTTCTCACCTTAAGAACTTAATTTTGAAAGATCCATCACAAGGTGTAACTACTATATCATCACTTAAAAATATATGTGAGCATTTGTAATAACGGATTTGATCACTTGTTCTTTAACTCATAATTATGGCTTTTCTTAATAGTTATGTTGATTTTGATGATCTATATATTGGCATATGTTGATTTTGATGATTTATATATTGCCATTACGTACTTATGTTTTTACTTAAGTTTTGATGATAAAGAATGTGCATTGATGATTACATTGTATTTGATGAAGCTTTAATCTTATGCAATCTATGATTAATGAATGAATGCATTTTTTGTACTTTATCGATGTATTGTTGAATATGTCTTACTTATTTTAAATGATATCGAAAAAGGGAGAAATACATATACTTCGAGAATTTTAAGTATATGAGATTTTTTTTGTTATATTGAATGTCACATTAGATATTTGATGAGTTTAGTTGTGTTTATTTATAAAATGTGATTGATAATTATGGAGCTTGAATATTTGATAATATGCATGCCAATTTGGTAAAGAAATCAAAACCTCTTTGCGAAGAAGAATTTTCATAAATTCGGCATAAACTTGGAATGATTAGATTTCTTGATGATTTTGGTAATTGATGATTATATGTGCGTTGCTTGATGAATTGAAGGAGTTGTTGGTTGGTTATTATTGTTTAAGCTTATATGGAAGTGTTTTTAACTATGTTGTGTAGTTGAGAATTTGTTCATTTTTAAGGGGGAGACAAATATAATATGTTTTTGGATAAAATCATTTCGGTTAAATTTTTAAATTGGCCATATATTTAGGGGGAGCATATAATATGATTTTGAATAATATGCATTTTGAACTTTTTGGTTGTCCAAAGGGGGAGACAAAGGATATATCATTTCTATGTTGTCAAAAGGAGGAGAATAATATGCATTTTGAGTAATTGTTTTGGTAATTGATATTTGATTATGATAATGATTTTGATGATTTTTAAGATATGATGATGATTTGATTACAATGTTTTATATGATATTTTGGAAGTAATATTACTAATCTTGTATTTGAGGTAATGCTTGTTGTTAGGGGGAGATTCTTTCAAAATTTCTACTCAAACAACATGGGTAACAAATTTGCTACTTTTATTCTTTTCCTTTACGTTTTTTTTATGATGAAAGGAGAGAAGAATACATGTTTTCAAATTTATAAAAATTTGCTACTTTTTTCTTTGCCAATTAAGTGTTTCTTTTTGATGATGAGGGGGAGAAAAATCCATGTATTTAAATATGTTAATTTAGCTAATTGGCAAATTGTAAAAGAAGATTATATTTAGGAGCAATTTGTGGAATCATTCTTTAAATACATGAAATTTTTGTCATCATAAAAAAGGGGGAGATTGTTAACATATATGTTTCCATAATGTTGATTTTGATGATAACAAACAAGGTTAAGAATGATTAATCTTTTAAGCTCAAATTATTTAATATTCTTTTTAAATAAATCATTATTTTCACATTATAAATGTTTTATATTTAATGGAAAAATGATTTTATGAAATTGATTGTTTTTATTCTTTTTAAACAAATCATTATTTTCACATTATAGATGTTTCATATTTAATGGAAAAATGATTTTATGAACTTGGTTGTTTTTCCAAGTTTATGGTTTAATTGAAGGAATTTTGAAAACTTTGAAATAACCAGTATTGCTTGAAATTT
>NW_006261964.1:2793094-2794838 GCF_000493195.1 Citrus x clementina | reverse complement strand
ATAAACAAGTATTGCTTGAAATTTTGGAGAAGGACTTATTTGAAAAGTTTCATAGCATTTTGGGCTATACCATAATTTCAGAAAATTTTGAGATTAACAAAGCATTATTTAGAAATTCTGAAATTGGACCTATTTGCCAACTTTCATAACGTTTTGGGCCGTAATATAGTTTTATAAAGTTTTGGGGTCAAACTGTAAATTTAGAAAATAATTTCACTGTAGCAAACGGCTAACCGTTTATTTAAAAACGGCTAACCGATAATTTCCAGAAAGCATGTTCTGCAAAGTATTGTTAAAATGATGATTCTGGAAACTAACGGTGAACCGTTTACTGAAAACGGTTAATCGATTATTTTCAGATTGCTAACCTTGAACCGTTTAGTAAGAACGGTTAAACCAAATTTGTTTTGCAGGTCTCTGGAAATTAACGGCGAAAGGGTAAGCCTAAACGGCTAATCGTTTATTTGAAAATTGGCCCAACGGTAACTTTGACCGGCTTAAACGGTTAACCGTTAATGGTTAACGGCGAACCGTTTTTGAGCAGACAGTCTGTAACGGCTAGTTTTTCAGCTCCAACTATAAATAAGCTCAATCCAATTCAAACAAGATGAATTCCAACGATCATCATTGAGCAAAATATTGAGAATACAACTTTCATTGAACTTTAAATTCTTGTATTCATCTCATTCATTCACACATTGAGCTTTCACTTGTGATCAAACACATTGTGTGAGAGAGATTCATTTGTAATCTTTTTTGTAAAATCAAGTTAAAAGATTGTAAGTGTTGGGATACACTTGGGTTAAGAGATTGGGGATAATCTCTTGTTGTAAAGGTCCATTGACACCTTGGAAGTCAATTGTAAGCGTTTGAAGCCTTGGGAGGCTAGCTTAGTGAAATCCTCAAGCCCGGTGTGCTTGGAGGAGTGGACGTAGGCGGGGATTGCCGAACCACGTAAAAATCCTTGAGTTTGCTTTCTCTTCCCTTACTCATTTATTATTGTGCTTTTATTGAATTTATTGTTTTCGAATTTATTAAGGCATTAGATTAAATTGTTGTGTGGTTTGCCTAGGATAATTTTAAAATCCCAATTCACCCCCCCTCTTGGGTTGCCTAGTTAGTATTTCAGACCTAGGTCACTTTTGTGAAAACAGACTTGGGGCGTTCATGAATTATGCCTTGGCGCTTTATCTACGACTCGCTATTTAGGCGTTTTACTTAAAAATTTCTTAAAAGGACGTAGGTCAGTCTTGTAAAATCGACCTAGGTCGTTAATGTATTATGAATCATGCCCTAGCATTTTGTCTTAGACTCGCCTTTTGGGCACTTTATTTAGAAATTTCTTCTAAGGACCTAGGTCACTTTCGTTAAAATTGACCTATGTCATTTTTTTTAAGTCACGCCCTCAGCGTTTTGTCGAAAACTCACCTTTTGGGCGCTTTACTTAGAAATTTCTTCTAAGGACCTAGGTCATTTTTGTGAAAATTGACCTATGTCATTTTTTTTCCAATTCACCCCCTCAGCGTTTTGTTGAAGATTCAACCTTTGGGTGTCTTACTTAGAATTTTCTTCTAAGGACCTAGGTCATTTATGTGAAAATTGACCTAGGTCATTTTTTTTTAAAGTCACGCCCTTAGCATTTTGTCGAAGACTCAACTTTGGGTGTCTTACTTAGAATTTTCTTCTAAAGACCTAGGTCATTTATGTGAAAATTGACCTATGTCATTTTTTTTTTTTAAAGTCA